>NC_143582.1:105814602-105950036 GCF_048544385.1 Mastigoproctus giganteus | reverse complement strand
GGGGGTATACACAGACTAAAAGATTAACAGTGGCTGCAGGCAGAGGCAAAAGTGATTCTTGCACTGCTTGTATTAGAATGAGCAGCAGCCTTGAAAGCAAGGTAAGGGAGATTTCCAGGACTGCTGGGAGTCATAGGGGAACAAGTGAATACATGGGCTGTATTAGGGTAACTAAGAGTAGGAACAGGTGCATGTATACTTGAATGTACACCGATGCTAGGAGTATAGTTAATAAATTTGATGAGCTTGAAGTGCTAGTGAAGACATCAAAGGCAAATATTGTTGGGATATCAGAGACGTGGTGTCACACAGATATAAGCAGTGCAGAATTGGAATTTGGAGAGTAAAATGTGTACAGGAAGGGAGGAGAGGTTATGTTGTTAGTTAATAAACACATAAAATCAAGGAAAGTGAATCCAATTGATGTTGGTGGACAATGCAGTTTTGAGTCGTTTGGTGTGAAATAAGCAATGGAAAAGGGAAAATGAGAGTAGGTGTGTGTTATAGGCCTAATGAATCTGATGATTATGAGCAATTGTGCAGAGAAATAGAGTGGGCCAGTAAATCAGAATGCCTTACAATGCGTGATTTTAACTTTCCAGATATTGACTGGAACTTGTGGGTTGGTCACTCACACACTAGCAAGAACTTTGTGGATTTATTGGATGACTGTTTTCTACAGCAACATTTTCGAGAGGCCACCAGAGGCAGTAATACTCTTGATATCATTATCAGCAATGATTATTCATGCATTAAGAATTTGCAGATAAAGGAACCACCTGGAGACAGTGATCACAATGTACTGATGTGGGAATTACTTAAAGATGTAACAACCATCAAGGCCAAAGGGAAGGGCTTTTGCATTCGTAAAGGTAACTACAGAGATCTCATACAGTTTTTGAAGTCTGTACAGTGGTATCAACTGACGATGTTACCAATGTTGAAATCTAAATGGGAAGCCTTCAGGGACTTAACTTTGGAGGCTACTAGGCTTTTCATTCCAACTATGAAATACTCTTCAAGGTTTAGGCCTAAATGGATATCACATGAATTAATGAGGCTCATGGCAGAGAAGAAAAATGTATAGGATGCATATAAAGTATCAGGTGACACAGAAGCCTATGGCAGTTATAAACTAGTCTGTAATCAAGTCACAAAGTTTAGGCAGGTGAAGGTAGATTACGAGAAATCTTTGGCAATGGATGCAAAGGAAAACAGCAAAGAGTTCTTTTCTTATGTAAACTCTAGAAGGAAAGGGATGAATCAGATTCGACCATTTAACATACATGGGTTGACTATTGATGATCATGCTCAGGTAGCTGATAAAATGAATGAGTATTTTCCATCTACATTCCCACATGAGAAGTTGTTCAATGAGGAGAGTGCCAGAAGTTTATCAAACCCTAACAGGGAGCCAAGTGATTTTGTAATAACAGCGAGGAAAGTGGAGGAGAAATTGTTGAAGTTAAACATGAGGAAGGCACCTGGGGTGAACGGGATCTAGTTATATTAAAGGAGGCAGCAAAGGAAGTAAGCAAACCATTAGCCATTATTATGAGAGCTTTCTTGGACTCAGGGGAGATCCCTATCTACTCGATGTGTGCAAACGTATCACCAATTCACAAAAGGGGTTCAAAAGGTGACACAAGTAACTATAGACCTGTTAGTTTAACTTGTGTTCTGGGGAAAATAATGGAATCACTGGTTAAAGAAGCATTTCAAGATCATCTAGACAAGACTGCAGTAATAGTTAAGACACAGCATGAGTTCGTTAAAGGGAGGTCTTGTCTGACCAATTTGACTGGATACTATGATATGGTCACAAAGGAACTGAATACCAAAAATAATTTTGATATCATATACTTGGATTTCAGGAAAGCTTTTGATACTGTTGCACATAGAAGACTGCTGTACAAATTGGAGAGGTATGGCATTAAGGGTAAGTTGCTACAATGGGTAAAGGGATATTTGAGTGGGAGACGACAGAGAGTGGTAATCAATGGACACTGCTCTTCTTGGACAAATGTTATTAGCATGTTCCCCAGGTTCGGTGTTGAGCCCATTGTTGTTTTGTATATTTATAAATGATACTGATAAAGGTATATCAGGTTTAATGTCCAAGTTTGCAGATGATACAAAGGTTGACAGGGTTGTTAATGACAGTAAAGAGAGTATGCTACTCCATCTGGAACAAGTTGGGAAAATGGACTGAGAAGTGGCAACTAAAGTTTAACATTGACAAATGCAAAGTACTGCATATGGGTAGCAATAAATGAAGAAAAACATACCAACTGTTGGTACTATACTCAGGGAAGTAGAAAGTGAAAAAGACCAGTGGGTAACTGTGAAGTCAAATATGAAGTTCGCTGAGTAGTGCAGACGGGCTGTCAGGGCAGGTCATGGAGTCCTGTTAATGATATATAGCAGGGCTTCTTAAACTTTTTTCATTCACGACCCCATTTATGATTGCGAGTTTCTTGGCGACCCCATATAAATATAAAAGAAAGATAAATTAATATTTTTTGATGATTTATTTATTAGGTAACAATATACATATACATATGAAAATATATAGTTTTAGAATTCGTTTTGAAACATACAAAAATCTAAAATTAAAAATTGCACAAAAAATTGTAAAATTGTATTTATTATAGTTACAAAAATTATATGCCCTATTTTTCATCAAAATTGCATTTTTTGCAATAACATAAATAAAAGGGGATTCTGACTGTCTTAGTTCGCTCGAATATATTCGAACGCAGTCGTTGAGTGGTAAGTATTAAATTAAAATTAAAGTAAAAAAATTAATGAGATGGATGTGCCTGTTTTTTATTGCATAACAAATTAAATCTTGGTGGAATGTTTGACACTGCTGGACGTAAGACCTCTTCAACATTTTTTAGCGCTGAACGATACTGGGATTTAATATGTGTTAAAGCTGAGAAAGTAACTTCACATAAATACAAATTTGTATGTGGCGTTGAATGGTAGAAGTACATTTAACGCCATATCAGCGATTGTGGGAAATTCAGTTCTAGTTCCGATCCAGAATTCAGTCAAGGACTTTTTTTGAAATTGTAGTTTTAAGTTTGAGTCACTCGAAAGCTCAGCAAATTCCTCTTGAGCTTTAAGTGGCAGGTGATCAATCTCACTTAAGCCAATCCAAAACGGCTTTTGAATCCAAACTATTTTTTGGAAATCAATATTTAATATAAAATATGTACGGAACTGTGTTTCTAGCGCTTTTAAGTGATCTACAATAATTTTTGCAATAAAAGTTTTACAATGAATTTTCTCGATTATAAAATTGTCGACACTGTAAAACATTTCGAACGAATTTTTTTCTACCCTACTTTTCCAAATGTTGATCTTTTTGATAGAACTTTCAATTTTATCATTCGAAGTAAATATATCGCAATTTTTTCCTTGGAGAGACAAGTTGAGATCGTTTAATTTCGCAAAAATATCTGACAAATAACACAGCTTGGATAGCCATAAGTCATTTTGAAAAAAAGCAGCAAGTTCACATTTTTGTTCGGTTAAAATATTTCGATCTCGTCCTTTAATAGCAATAATCTTCTTAAACTTTGACCTCTTGACAACCATCTTTCTTCTGCATGTAATAATAAAGTTGTGTAGTTGGAATCCGTATCCTTACAGAGATTTGAAAATAAGCAGCTGTTAAGGGCATGGCTCTTAATAAAATTTATAATCTTAACAGCATCCTGAAGCACATCGTTCAATTCTGGTGCTAATTTTTTTGCTGCAAGGGCCTCTCGGTGAATAAGGCAGTGAGCAAAAGTTATATGATCATAATGAGCAGCTTGAAAAAATGATTTAAAACCAAAATTTTTGCCGGTCATCGCTCTTGCACCATCTGTGCATATTCCACAGCAATTTTTCCATTCTAAACCTTCAGTTTTTAAAAATTCGTCAACTTTACAATATATGTCTTTCCCTGTAGTATGGTCTTCCATAGGACGACAAAATAACAATTCTTCCTCCACGCTTTCTTTATAAACGTACCTGACATATACTAACAACTGAGCCAATTTAGTAATATCAGTTGTTTCGTCCAACTGAATTGAAAATTTTGGGCTTTCTTTAATTCTTGTAATAAGTTGCACTAATTGGTCCTTGTTAATGTCAGAAATTCTATTCGAGACAGTGTCATTCGACAAAGGAATTTTTCGAAAATCATCGCCATATTTACTTCCATGTAGTATTTCTACCATTTTAATAGCAGCAGGTAATACAAGATCTTCTCCAATGGTGAACGGCTTTTTATTTTTAGCAATACAGTATGAAACTTCATATGACTCTAGTAAACATTTTTCACTAACGGTTAAATTTTTCAAAGGATTTTTTTTCTTTATTTAAAGATTTATACAGTCTTTCAAAATATTCTTTTGGTTTATTGACATACGAAACATGCTTTGATTCAAGATGTCTTTTTAATTTTGATGGTTTCATACTCTCCGGAGCCAATAATTCATTGCAGATCAACCAAAGAGGTTGTTCATTACCCTTACAATTTTGAAATGTAAAGCCAAATTGAAGAAAGCACTCGTCATATTTTCTTTTTCGCACATAAGATGCCTGTTTTTCAATATTTTGTCCTGCCTGAGAAGAGTTTGTAGCATTATTATCTGCGTCATTGCTATTCTTATTTAAGTTCAGCCATTTATCCATGGCCAAAAATTATTTTGATCCTAAAATACAATAAATATATAAAAATAACATATTGCATATAATAATTGATTTATTAATTACCGAATAAATAAAAAAAACTAAAATCTCGTTACGGCGGAACACTGACAATTGACTACACTAGAAGAGCGTCAATACTACACTAGTTCACATTACAGTCAGTGTTATTGAATCATAGTCTCGCTGCACGTGTGCGCGCGCATTCCTCCCTTTGTGTGCAGGTGTGTGAGTGTGACTCTGCACAAATACACATCTAGATGTTATAAAATCGTGTATTTAAATATTTGACATTAAAATCTCTCGCGACCCCAGAATTTTGAGTTGCACTTTCAGTTAAACAAAAGCTCGATATTATTCAACAGTTCGAAAACGGTGCATCCAGTAAATCTTTAAAGAACCATTATAATGTTGGTGACCAAACCATACAGCAACATCGTAAAAATATAGGGTAGCTATTAGATTTAAAATCGACATCGTAAAAAATAAAGGGAAGCATCGTATTGAACACACGTGTAGTATGTGGTACTTTTTTTGTTTTTTATCTATTGCCATATTTTTTATGTAAGTTGCTCAACATTTTTCAATACAGTAAGCCCTGACTTCACAACTACGGATTTACATACAGTTTTTTTTTTTTTTTTTAGGATTTTAAAATTTAAAAAAAATAAATAAGCAATCAATAACGACAATCACGGCATGCACAAATTGCACAAGTGAGATACGGAGTAACAAGCAAAAAAAAAAAGATAAGATTCTTACAATTTATTTATGGTTTTTTTTTTATATGACTGAAGATTTCAGTGAAGAGGACACACATTTCACCATAATAATGCAAAAACCCACATAATTGCAGTTATCAGTATTTTTGCAAATGCAATAACATTGAGTTTACTACATGTTTATCATTTGATGCACTAACAGAAAAGCCCAATAACATGGGAAGTGCAAATTGTTTTTATGGTAGTGACCTCCAGAAATGTGCTTTAGTAAAATGTGAGCTTGTGCATGGTGATAATAGTGAGTTTTTTCCTTAACTCTTTCAAGATCTTTACAGAAAATTTCATTTTGACCGTTATCATGGCACCGACTAAGAGAATACATGAGAGCGGTACTAGTAAATTTACCAAGAAAAGGAAAGTGATTGATTTCGATCAGAAAATTAAACTTATAAGGATGTATGAAAATGGCCAAACATCAACAAGTATTGCGTGGAATTCAGATTTGTCAATAATAATATAGTAGCAATATGTTATTAGTCATTCCCGAGTTACGTAAAACTCGACAAAGTAAGAAGTCCTGAAATGTATGTCGGGGACTTTTGTATTTTTGGATTAACCGGGAAATCAATTATCCGGGATTTGTTTTTTTACCATCTATTCCAGAGAATCAAGAGTCTACTGTAATTAGTTAGGAAATTATAGCAGTTTAATGCCAATTCTAATTAATTATCTTGCATTAGCTTGAATATTTCGTACTTAATACTTATTGTCACTTTTATTTACTTTTACTTACTGATAAAGCATAGGGTTATAAAGAGTTTCAAGTGTTTAAGTAGTGATAAGAGTGGTTACAGTTCTTTGTTGGTAAGAGAATGTCTATTTTATCTGGTATGTGCTTAACAGAAAATTTACTATATATTAGAGGATTGAACTTACAAAGAGAGAAATAAATAAAATTTGTGTATATAATTAGAATAGGGATTTTTTTAAAATTAAAAATGGAGCTAGAAATACATTATTTCATTGAAAATGTAAATAGTTTTAATTTTTTGATTTTTGTTGATTATTTTAGATACTGCTATAAATATAACTTAGAGGAGCAACAGAAATTGCTGGATCACCATTGCCTGGCACTGGGGCCATGACATGACCCCAACAGTAAATGAACAATCAGAGATATTGGAAAGGCACAACCCCCATATAGTCTGTTAAAGATAGGTATTGTAACAATAATACCTACTGTAACAAGGAATTGTTACCAAATATATATTGTAACAATTTCTTTGCAAAGATCCTTAAATATCATTATGAATTTCTAGAATTGAAAATACGTACAGGTAACCCTCGTATAACACAGTAGTTAGGTTCCTATAAAACGTTGTATTGTGTGAAACCTTAAGAGGAGGTCTATTTTATACAGGACTAAGAAAAAGTACGAAAATAGGGTTGCGTTCCAAAAGCTAACAAAAATACACTATTTTATTAACAAAATGTTAACTAAGATAACAAAAATACACCATTCTACATTATGTGTATCTTCTGCTCTCTTTATTTCTTTACGTCTTCAGTAATCACCTTTTTAAAAAATTTTTGTAGGAGCATCGGCGACCAAGTCCATGTCACTCTGTGTATATTATGTGTCCTGAGATCAATTTTCTGTTTTGCTGGACGAAAAACCTGAGATTCCGGAAGGAAAAAACCATTCTACCCTCGCCCAACTAACTCAGCCACATTGTGAAAAAGACCCATAAAAATTCCGCCCATCATCGACTGGATTCGAACTCAGGTCTTTTCTACCAGGTGCGGGGAGGAGGGCAATTTTGTCAACTGTGCTACTCACAAGGGCTTCAGTAGTCATATCATCAAAACCTTCCCCACCTACTGACATAGCAAGTTCTACTATCACAACAATTCCATTTTCTGCCGGTTCGACCATATTTGCTGAATGAGCTGACTCTGGCCATACATTTTTTCACATGCATTTAACGTTGACGGTTTTACTTCTTTGACGAATAAAGTTGATTCTGATACAGTCCACAACTGAGAAATGTTTCCATGCCTCTATTACTTCAACAGATTTGGAATCAATTTTTTCCAAAATCCATTGTAACGATTTTTTCTGATACAATGAGTTTTAAAGGTGGATAGTAATAAAACTTTGAAATCTAGATTTTTCCACAAGTTCAATAGCACAGAACGTAACACGGGAATTTCCCAACAAATTAAATACAGGGATTCTCAATAATTGTTTTTTGACTAGCAAGTCAACAGCAGGGATTCAAAAAGAGTGAAAATTTTGCAAAATTACATCCAACATAATAGCAGGGTTTCTCCAGCACAAAACTTCAAAAGTTCCCTGCTGTGTGAGGTTTACCCCAATTCTCTAACTGTGATAGGACAAAACCATGTTATACAAGTACCGTGTTGTGTGAGGATTTCTGCAATTTATCAATCGTGTCGTAGAAGTACTGTGTTATACGAGAGTTACCTGTAATTTTTCTATAATTGTAAAAAACAGGTTTTATTCGTCAAAAAATCGTGACATGCACACAGTCTTAATTCAGAATTCTTCAAAGAAAAGGCAAATAATGGATTGAGATACTTCATGTATTTTTGATAAATGTTAACTTATATAAAATATGATAAGAAAACAAATATAATATACTTCAAAGTTACTAAGTTCACAGAAAACAAGCTTGCCTTCCAAATGGGATGGATTTGCAACGACTGCCAGTTTTATATTTTTGTTAGTCATTCGATTTAAACGTTCATGTGACATTCCTAAATGGTATTTCACATCACCGGAACCCTATTAATAAAAATAAAGGGTAGGACGAAATTAATAATAATAATAATACAGATAAAAGATCACAAAGCAAAGCATTTAAAGAATATTCATCGTATTACTATATATCGTATTACAATGTTTATAATGAATATTTATAATCAATTATAAACATTCATTGTTTATAATGATTACTTTGGTGGTGCACATCCAACCTTAACATTTACTAAAATTAAGGCCTCGCTATTTGATAGTTGTACTACAGGCCCTGAAGACAATTTGTTCTAGGCCAATACCCTTTTTATATATAAACATTGAGAGAGAGAGGGAAGGTGTGTGTGCATGCAAGTGTGCGTGCATGTGTGCTAAAACATCACGAAATATCCGGGTTTGCCAATAACATTCTATTTCATAGTGTATTGATGTGCACTTTATGCATGGTTTGATTACAAATTAAAAGGGGGTTGTTTTCATTTCAGTTTTTATAATGCAAAAACTATTAGTTATAGTATGCCTTGTAACAATAAAAACTTAAAAAGTTCAAAATTTTGGTATCCTTTAAAACGGTTACCAAAACTATCCCATGTCCACTTCTTCCTCTGCAAAAAGTTCCACGACTGTTTAATCTGGTTCTTACTTGGTATCAACTTCTATGTTTTCTTGTACTGCTGTTCATGGTTGATTTTTCTGTGTGGTTACTTTACCACTTGACTTATGTAATGCTGCAGTGCAAGCAGGTAGCAATATAGGAGTGGCAGCTTAGTGAATATTTTGTGTAGGATTTTCTAAACTCAGTATACAGTAGGAGATAGGTGCAAATGACTCCTAGGGTGGAACAGTCATTTCGCTTCGAGTCCCAATACATTTTTTTTTTTTTTGGCAATCTATCACCATAAGTTGCCTTGTTACTATTTATTGGTTTTACTGCTTTTCTGGACTCCTGGTATGAAATACTGACCTCTGCCTTAAGTTTTATTTCTTTTTCTTCCTATTACCACCTCTAGCAAGCTCGGGAACATGCAGAGTACTCTCCTTGAAATTTAATGCAAGTGGACTTAACAGCTTTATACGATGTAATTTCATGTCAATTTTGGATCACATCACGTGCATCAAGATGCATACGATGTGCAATATTCACAAATGGCAAGCCATTTGTGAATATCCATATTTCTGGCACTTGAAGCACCTTAATGGGTTTTGAACTTATGTAACATGCAGTTGTGATAACCAGCTTTGATCTCATTCAGAGATATTGGTGTATTAAAAGTAAGAATGAAGTCACTAGTCGGGACTAGATTCCCATCACTATGTATGAACACTGACTTTGCAGCTGTCACTCCTTGCGATTTTAGTTCAAAATCCCCTTTCCAATTTGGATTTCTATGACACTAGCTTGAAATCTAGGCCGTGAGTGTAGGGTTCCAGTGATGGCAATCTTGAAGATCATAAGCATCACTGAGAGGTCTCACCATGTACAGGTGCACATGAGGGGCATCGAAGTAACAAGGATAGTTCATTTGCTTAGGACAAGACTGTACTGAACACTGTAAATTAACTACTATATTACCATATCTTTGTTACCCTGGCTACCTATGATACATTACTTCTGGATAACCCATAGTTTCAGGTAAAAGGAAAAACAAATTAAATGCCATTTAAAAGTATTTTTGTTATGTAATGAAGATTGCAAAATTTCCGCTCTAACTGAGCGATAATTTGTTTTAAGAGCCTACAGTTTTAGTGAGTGCTTCGGGTCAGAAGGGTTAGCTGAATTTTATAAACATTGGAGAGTTTCATGATATATGCTATATTAACGCAGTGCTAGGAGAATGGACAGAGACCGTGATTCTCAAGTCAACAAATAACTGAGAACACCTATCAGTCAATGTAAGTGATTATGTATGAATGCTATCTTTCTACGATTTCCGAAAAAGGAAATGTGAAAGTAGTGTATACATTTTTGAAACACCCAGAGTATGTGGCGTGATGGGGGATAACTAGTCGCCCCTTTTGCTGTTATTCCATCATTTTTTTATGTCCTGAATGTTATTCGAACATTCTGGATATAAAAACAGGCTCTTGGAGGACCAAAGAAAGTAGGGAGGAGAGGAGAAGACCATGAGTTTCGACAATTCAGATCCAATAAGCCCGCACCACCAAGAAGGAGTCACTGACAGTCAGCACCCAAGATTGCTGGAAAGCCCAGAGTCACCCTCTGACTAGGCAACGCCCACCATAGACTTGGTATGCCGAATTGTGTCATAAGTATGAGAGCCTTTAATGCTCTTGCAGCGTCTGCAAGAGCATTAAAGAAATATATAAAATGGTTTCTTCCTAGTACTTCAAACATTTAAATGTTACTATGATATGTCTCAGATTTCATGGTTTGTAGATCACATGCATTAGATATGGAATCCTTATATAGTAGTTTTTGAATTAAAATAAATGTCGTAAATGGAAGCAAAAGTAATAATAACATTAATGATTGAATTAACGATGACCACTTATATAAAATATGGATATGGAAGGGAGGGATTTACATTTCCAATATTTTGTGGATCTATAATATCTTGTGTTTCTTATTCTTAGTACAGGCACTCCCCGGCTAACTTAATACTCAACTTACAGAAATTCAACTTTACGCAAGTTTTTGATGGCTGGTGAAAACTTTAAAAAATTGTGGAAACATATTTTGCATCCCGTAGGAATAAATGGAGGTATCGTGAAAATATCGTAGTGTGAACCCAATAACACATTGTTTTTTTTAGTAATTCCAAGACCATGGAAGTTGAAATTTTTGCTAATAACTAAGCTATTTATCTCTCTAAAACGTCATTTTTATAATGGAAATTGCACTACACTTTCATCGTTATCATATGTTCCGTTATAAGAATCAATTTTGAATGCCTTGGTGATATAATATTCTAAAACACATTTCTGGAGGTCACTACCATAAAACAATTTGCACTTTCCGGTTTATTGGGCTTTTCTGTTAGCACAATCTATAATAAACTGGTAGTAAACTTGATCTTCTCGCACTTGCAATATTACCGATAACTAGAATTCTGTGGGTTTTTACAATACGGTATTATGGTGAAATGAGTTATCCTTCACTGAAATCTTCAATCATACAAAAAACATAAATAAATTTTCAGACTCTTTTCTTCATTCCTATTTACTTATTACAATAGTAGTAGTAGTGGCATGTGATGCAAGAAAGCCAGTGCTTATGCAGCATCGCCACGAAAAAAAAAAAAAAAAAAAAAAAAAAAAGGTAAAGGGAAAAGGACCAACGGAAATTGCAAGTGCTAGGAAACAAAACAAAATTGATTTAGAAATCAACATAATTTATCCCCCCCCCGAGGGGGGTTAAATTAATTATCTTATAGACATTATATCTTATAAAATTCTAATAGACAAGAATGCAGTTATAGTTCACACACAACATGGGTTTGTTAAGGGAAAGTCTTGTCTAATCAATTTGATTGGATATTATAATGCGGTCACTAAGGAATTGGATGAAAAATTATTCTGATATCACATATACTTGGATTTTAGGAAAGCTCTTTAGATACTGTTGCACAAGGAAGACTACTGTACAAATTTGAGCAGTATGGAATTAAAGGTAAGCTGCTACAATAGATAAAAGGATGGTTGAGTGGAAGAAGACAGAGAGTACTAATCAATGAACGCTGCTGTTTGTGGATTAATATTATTAGTGGAGTCCCCCAGGATTCAGTGTTGGGGCCATTGTTGTTTTCTGAATTTATCAATGATGTTGATGATGGTATCTCAAGCTTAATGTCCAAGTTTGCAGACAATTCAAAGGTTGGCAGGAGTTTCCAAAATTCAATTATAGAAGTAGATTTGTGCTGCATTTGCAATGCCTGATCCTCTTTCATCTCTAATAACTCCAATTTCCCAGCCGCTTTTCCAACAAGTATTATTTCAGAAATTGGAAATCCATCTTCAATAATATCACAAATAAATGGGTTCACAAAATATGCAAATGTAGATTTCAAACTTTTCAAATCTTCAAACCTATGTTTGAAAACTGCTTGCAATTCTTCCAGTTTTTCTTTGTATTCGTCTAACTTTTCTTCTTTGATATTAATTATATTTGCTTTTACTTGTGGAAAATGATTAAATATTTGTTCTTAAGATTGTACAAAAAAAGCCGAAGTTTAGCTTCAAAACTAAATACGGTTTGTGACAAATCAATAATATTTTTTTCCTTTCCTTGTAAAGCCAAATTAAGTGTTTGCAAATGTTCATTATAGAATTTGCAAATTCTATAATGTCTGTAAGGAACATTAAGTCAGAAAGCCAAGTTTCATTTTCTAATTCTGGGTATTTTTTTCCTTTTTCCTTTGTAAATGTTATGACAGAATTTAGGAGTTCCACAAAACGGCTCAAAACATTGTAAGTTGACAGCCATCTTATAACACACCATAGGGGTAAATCACTGGGTAAATCACAAGTCATCTGTTTCGTCATTCACTCGCAACTCTTCTAAAAAGTTCTTAAATTGACAATGTGTTTTGGCATTTGTTCTAATTTAAATTCACAATTTGCAAAACAATCTTCACACATTTTCGTATTTGAAGTACTTCGCTATGAGATGCTCGCGGTGAATTATGCAGCGAAGAGGTAAGAAACGTGGAATTTTAGGATCGTTGTTTAAAAGACCAATGAGACCTTGGTTTTTCCCTATCATTACAGGAGCTCCGTCAGTCGCAACACTTACAAGTTTATCACGAGGCAATTCAAACCTGTTCAATTCAAACCTTGATCAAGCGCATTTCTAACATTGATACTGCGAGTTTTTTCGATAAGAGCTACTAGGTAAGTTAGAATGTTAGAAACATTCTAACATTTCTTCCTTCACATTTACGTCTGCAGATACATAGCGGACAAAAACGGCCAATTGTGGAACATCCTGAATGTCTGCAGACTCGTCAAGAGCTAAACTAAATGCTGTACAATTTTTCAAATCACACATTGAACTATTTTCAACATTTTTACTAATTGAACCAATACGATGCTTAGTTGTACGGTGTGACATAGGAATCTGTGCGATCAATTTATGCAGTTTTGTATCATCTGGATCCTAAACTTTAACCACTTCTTCCAAGTTTCTTTTAATAAATTCTCCTTCTCCATATGGACGTTTGGCACGAGCAATATTCCAAGCTAACAAAAAATTAGTTTTGTTTGCTCTGTCATCTTCGCGACTAAAATAAGACAAGAGTCCTTGTTGCTTATGAAGACCAGATTGCAAGGACTTAAGTTTCTCTGTTCGCAATTTTGAATTGAGTGGATATTGAGTTGAAAAGTGGGGATGACTTACTTTGAATTGTCTACATAAATTGCTTACTTTGTAGTTTACAATTGTAAATTTACAAATAAGACAACGACTTTCCATTATTGTCAATGAAAGCAAAATTTTCTACCCATTCTTCTTAAAAGATTCTATTTTCTTGTTCGTATTTTCGTTTTTTGATATTTTCTGAGGTCATGTTATCAAAAAATTTAAATAAATTTAATTCCAAAGTCTGAAATTGAAACTCTTATGGGAGATTTGGTCACATTTTCTACCCACTCCCAGTGTAGTGTTGCACAAGTCCGCTGATGGCGCCAGCAGTGTAAATGCGCGCGGATTTATTTATAATCAAAATAAAAATAGCAAAATATCTATACATAAAAAAAAACTAAACACAACATAAAATCCGTATAACAAAATATTAGTTACTTAGTTAATTTAACAAGATCCATTGAAAAAAAAACGAATTTAAATTTTCAATGGGAGCCGCACTTAACTCAATGAAGAGGCACATGCGGTTCTGAGAGCTGCATTTGCCAACCATTGCTATATAAGCTTGCTTTCTTGCATCATACGCCTCTACTAATGCTGATGCTAATACTAATGTTAAAACTGAACAACAAATTTTGGGCCATATCTTGTTACGGGCATGAAAGTAAGTTTATTTTATAGATTTTGTGGTTCTAAACATGGAAATAGTGCTTAAAATGACAGACTGTCTCTTGTTTTCGAAAAAAAAAGTAGTGTTTTATATTTACTCAAGGTATTTTTTATTTACAATGAGTGATCACTGAATTATGACCTAATACTTCGTAGGTCCTCCTTTTGCCCTCAGTACAGCAGCTATCCGGCATGGAATTGTTTCAACAAGATATCGGAAACTTATGGCCAACCAAGCTGTGTGTAATGCAATCAGCAATGCAGGTATGGAGGTGATTGGCATATCCAGACCCCTGATATACCTTTCCATAGTGTCCCACAAGTGCTCTATGGGATTGATATCGCGGAAGTTCAGAGGCCAATCGATATGCTGGAAGTCAGAACTCTGTTCCTCAAACCATTCCTGTACAACAAGTGCCCGATGGCTCGGCGTATTGTCATCTTGAAAGACACCATCACCATTCGGGAAAAAGTGTAACATAGCGGGATGTACACAGTCAGCAAGTAGTTGACGATAGTGGACACTACTGATACATTGTTTCACATGCACCAGGTTCCAAGTTCCTGCCAGTGAATACAACCGGCTTCACTGGCTTGCATTTTTGATACCATGCATGATGGAACAAGAGCCTCATGTTGTTGACGCCAAATCCGTACATGGCCATCCACAGTGTGGAGCAAATAATGTGACTCATCCGACCAGCACACCTTCTTCCAGTCTTCTAGCATCCAACTTGCATTGCTCTTTGCACCAGGCGAGTCTTTTACACTGATGAACCTTGGTTATGAGAGGATGCCGTAGGGGTTGTCTGGTGGTATAGCCCATACGTGTGACCATGCCAGATATTGTCCAGAGTTGGCCCATGTCGTATTGGGTAGTCAACTCTTCAAGAAGTAAATTGTATATGCCAATTTTTAGAATAATTTTTTTTTTAGAATATTTGTGTAATAATATTTTTCATGTAATCTCTGATTTCTGTGTAACTTTTCTAGAATAGTTTGTTTTTTATGTAATATTTGTTTTAATATTGTAGAACGTTTTGTGATAGTTTTTATGTTATTTGTGATATGGAAAATATTTCATGTTATTTTTTATTTGCAATATTAAAATTTTATTATGAAAAAATATATATATATATATATGTCCGAGGGGCTCACATCTGGTGAGTATGGGCTTGACATACACAGGGTCCTGAGCTGGATATCATTCTTCTCTTTCTTTGCGATTCCCTTCTATTTCTCTCTCTCCCTCAGGATAATTCAGAATTTTTTTTTTTTTTTTTGCCTTGTGCAGCATAAGCCTCAGGCTTCCTTGGCTAAACATAATAAGAATAATAATAAATCAAAATACCTAAAAGAAATGCAAAGCATGTTTCACATAAAACGATTTACCATGTGTGGTTTGGATAGATTTTTTTTCATAATAAAATTTTAATATTGCAAAGAAAAAATAACATGAAATATATGCCTTATCACAAATAACATAAAAACTATCACAAAACATTCTGCAATATAAAAACAAATATTATGTAAAACACAAACTATTCTAGAAAAGGTACACAAAAATCATACATTACACAAAAAAAATTATTACACAAATATTCAAGAAAAATTTATTCTAAAAATTGGCATATGCAATTTACTTCTTCATTAATATTTGTTGTCGACCTTCTACTTTGCTCAATAGTTGAGTGATGATTATGGAGGAAAGATTTGACATAACAATCAGGTTAAAATTGAAGCAATGGTATTAAATTTAGATTTATGGTCATCATATCTGCAATGTGTTTAATTGTCAAAGATGTTCTTTTAATTGTTACAATTTTTTTTTTATTCATTATGCTGAAAACTTGCTCAGCTTCATCACTGCTAATTGCAATGGTTTCAAGGATATTTCTGGATTTCTGAAGTGAAACTTCTTTAGGCACGCCCCAGGCAGGTTTCACATTGGAGAAACTTGAATCCGTGGATTGAAAAAATCATCACAAAAATGCAACACAAAATGATTCGTCACTCCACCAATGTACCACTCTGTATGAGGCACAAGTGACACAGCACCGTACGTAGCAGCTACATATGACACAACCAGTAGCCCTACAGTGTGGCAATGGTTTAACTATAATGCAAGTGGCATTTACTTTTTAAATCGCTATATCTCAGCTTCTAGCAATCCGATTTAAAAAATTGTTAAAACCAAAATATTTCTTTCTTCATTCTCTACCATTCATAAAAAATTTTGATAGAAAAAAACTTAAAATTCAATGGGCCTAAAACTAATAGTGAGTGTTGTAAGGCGTAAAGAGCACATATACATGC
This sequence comes from Mastigoproctus giganteus, assembly GCF_048544385.1. Classification (NCBI taxonomy): domain Eukaryota; kingdom Metazoa; phylum Arthropoda; class Arachnida; order Uropygi; family Thelyphonidae; genus Mastigoproctus; species Mastigoproctus giganteus. The sequence continues at coordinate 105,933,523 of NC_143582.1, read as the reverse complement.
TATGCGACCACCGAAACCACCTGTTTGTAATAAACTTGTAAAAAATTTATAAAATATTAAACCACTGTAACACTGAAATAATAAACGTTTCAAAAGATTCTAAAGAATTTCACTTAACTTCCACAATTTTTTAATCGATTTTTAAACAATTTTTTTTTTTAACCGAAAAGGGAATTTCACTCAATTTTAAAGATACACTGTCTTCAACAAAATCTCTAAAATCATTAATTTTTATTTCATATTTTCAATTCACTTCAATTCTTGTCCTGGTCGCCTAATTTACACTAAAAGTACAAGAAGTAAATGAAGTTGATGAATTTGAGGTGCTGTTGTAGACATCAAAGACATGGTGTAACACACAGGTAATGAATGAAGAATTGTAATTTGGTGAGAACAATAAGCACAGAAAGGATAGGCAGGATGGAAGGGGAGGAAGAGGGATGATGCCCTTAGTTAAGAAACAGACTAAGCAAGTGAATCCAGTTGACAAGGGTGGACAGTGTATTGTTGAATTAGTTTCGTGTGACATAAGCACTAGGAAAACCAAGTTGAGAGTAGGAGTATGTTATAGGCCTAATGACTCTGATAAGTACAACGAACAACTCTAGAGAGAAATCAAGTGAGCCAGTAAATCAGATTGTCTTAGAGTGTGGGATTTTAACTTCCAGGATATAGACTGGAACTTGTCGGTTGTTCACACACTGGCAAGAATTTTGTGAATTTATTGGAGGATTGTTTTCTACAGCAGCATGTTCAAGAGGCAACAAGGGAGTAATTAGCATTAGCATTGCCACATGATGCAAGAAAGCAAGCTTATATAGCATCAGTCAAAAAAAAAAAAAAACCTTATTTCACCCGTCCACTCGCTGCAAATGTTTGTCAAGTTCTGCCTTGAATCCATTTAAGCTATCAACTTCTACAAAGACAGATGGAAATTTGTTCCAGCAATCAGCCACCTGCATGCTAAAGGCAAACTTCCGCACATCTATCCTACAACCGTCTTTCCTCAACTTGAATTTATGCCCTCTCAGGCGATTATTCTGAGCAAGAGGAAGAATCCCATCAGCATTGAGCATGTTCAAACCATTCAATGATTTATACACCTCAATCAGATCACCTCACAGTTGCCTAGTCTCCAGACACTGAAATTTGCAAAACTTAAGCCTTTCTTCGTTAGAGCAATCCTTTGTTCCATTCACTAATCTTGTTGCCCATCTCTGTACTTGTTCCAACAGCTCTACATCCTTCTTAAAATGAGGCTTCCAGACCTGTATACAGTACTCAAGGTGTGGCCTGACCATTGCTTTATACAAGGGGATAATCACTTCCTTATCCGTGCTAGAAAAATTGCTGTATTTCATTGACAAGACACCATGAGCTACCCTTGCAGACTGTCTGCACTGCTCATAAAACTTTACATCTGCCTGCATAAATACCCCTTAACATTAACTGTTCGATTGTTGACGAACTACTGAGATAGCTCACAAACTGAATTAGTATTTTGTATAACTAAGAGCAAAGTGGAGGAGAAATTAACATAAGAAAGGCATTCTAAGGTGGATGGGATCTATCCAGTTATATTATAGAAAGCAGAAAAAATAAAATATGCAAACCCTAAGCCATAATTATGAAAGCATCCTTGTAGTCAGGGGAGATCCCCATGGACTGAGGATGTGCAAATGTGTCCCCAATTCACATAGGGAGATCAAAGGATGACATGAGTAATTGCAGTCCTGTAAGTTTAACTTCTGTACAAGGGAAAATAATGGAGTCACTGGTTAAAGAGGCAATGCTGGATCACCTAGACAAGACTGCAGTTACAGTTCAGACACTGGGTTTGTTAAGAGGAAGTCTTCTCTGCCATATTTGATTGGTTACTATGATGTGGTCAAAAAAGAACTGGATGCAAAAAATAATTTTGAAATCCTATAATTGAATTTTAGGAAAGCCACTGATACTGTTGCACATCGAAGGCTACTGTACAAATTGGAGCAGTACAGCATTAAGGGCAAGCTACAAGGGATAAAAGGATGGTTGAGTGGGAGAAGACAGAGAGCAGTAATCAATGAACACTGCGCTTCAGGAAATAAGGTTATTAGTGGAGATCCCAAGGCACATTGTTGTTTTCAGTATTTATCAATGATACTGATGAAGGTATATCAGGTTTAATATCTAAATTTGCAGACGATATGAAAGTTAGCACGGTTGTAAATGACAGTAATGATAGTACACTATTGCAACAGGATTTTTAAAAGTTGAGCAGATGGGCTGAGAGGTGGAAACTGAAGTTTAACATTGACAAATGTAAAGTACCGCATATGGGTAGCAGTAACTCCATAGTAATGTACCAAATGGGAGGTACTACACTCAGAGTAGTGGAGAATGAAAAGGACCTGGGGGTTATTGTACAGTCTGACATGAAGTTTTCTGAACAGTGCAGACAGGCTGCAAGAGTAGCTTGTGGTGTCTTGTCAATGACACTATTGTCAGGGAGACGGGGAATATAGTATGCAAGAAGTATAGGTGGAACAGGACCACGGTATGTCCACCAGGGGCAAAAGTTGATGATGTTGTAGAGCAGATATCATCTTTTAAAGGCACAAAAGGTCATATTATTGTACACGTTTGAACTAATCACATTAACAGAAAGAAAAGAGATATGCAGATTTATTCGACAAGTACAGAAGTTTTCTGAACAGTGCAGACAGGCTGCAAGAGTAGCTCGTGGTGTCTTGTCAATGACACTATTGTCAGGGAGACGGGGAATATGGTATGCAAGAAGTATAGGTGGAACAGGACCACGGTATGTCTCCCAGGGGCAAAAGTTGATGATGTTGTAGAGCAGATATCATCTTTTAAAGGCACAAAAGGTCATATTATTGTACACGTTTGAACTAATCACATTAACAGAAAGAGATATGCAGATTTATTCGACAAGTACAGGCCAATGTTGAAAAAAAAGTTGCGAGTTAGGGTTGAATGTGAAAGTGTCTGCAATTCTGCCCAGACACGATAGGAGGGAGTAAATGATGAGAGCCTTATCAATCAATTCGGCCCTGGAGAGATTGAGCAAGCCTCAAGGGGTAGAATTTTTTTCAGCCCGGTCTGTGTTTGTTGACAGGAGAGACTGCTTCTACAGGGACGGGGTACACTAAAAATAGAAAGGGTGCAAGAATATTTGCCGATGCTATCAAGGCAGTGTTAAGTGGATCGGAAAGCTGCTAGCTTGGGGGGGGGGATACATAGACTAAAAGGTTAACAGTGGATGCAAGTAGAGGCAAAAGCAATTCTTGCACTGCTTCTATTAGAATGAGCAGCAACCTGGAAAACAAGGCAATGGAGATTTCCAGGACAGTTGGGCATCATTAGTGGAACAAATAAATACATGGGCTGTGTTAGGATAACTAAGATTAGAAACAGGTGCATGTATACTTGCATGTACACCAATATAGTTAATAAATTTGAAGATATTGAAGTGCTAGTCAAGACATTAAAGGCACATATTGTTGAAATATCAGAGACATGGTGTCACACAGATATAAGCAGTGCAGAAATGGAAGTTTGGAAGTACAATGTCTACAGGAAGGGAGGAGGGGTTATGCTGTTAGTTAAGAAACACATAAAATTTAAGGAAGTACATCCAATTGATGTTGGTGGACAATGCAACGTTGAGTCTCTTTGGTGTGACATAAGCACTGGGAAAGGAAAAATGAGATTAGGTGTGTGTGTTATAGGCCTAACCAAGTGGGCCAGTAAATCAGAATGTCTTGTAATGGTGGATTTTAACTTTCCAGATATTGACTGGAACTTGTGGGTTGGTCACTTGCACACTAGCAAGATTTTTGTGGATTTATTGGATGACTATTTTCTACATCAGCATATTCAAGAGGCAACCAGACGGAGTAATACTCGTGATCTGATTATCAGCAGTGATTAATCATGCATTAAGAATTTGAAGATAAAGAAACCACTGGGTGACAGTGATCACAATGTACTGATATGGGAATTACTTAAACTACCATCAAGGCTAGAGGGAAGGGCTTTTGCTTTCATAACGTTGACTATATTGGTCTCAGACAGTTTTTAAATTCTGTACACTGTGATCAACTGATGATGTTACCAACATTGAATTCTAAATGGGAAGCCTTCAGGGAGGCTACTAGGCTTTTCATTCCAAGTAAGAAATATTGTTCAAGGCTCAGGCCTAAATGGATGAATTAATTAGGTTCGTGGCAGAGTAGAAAAATGTATGGGATGCATATAAATTATCAGGTGACACAGAAGCCTATGGCAGATATAATCTTGTCTGTAATCAAGTCACAAAGGAGGTTAAGCAGGTGGAGGTAGATTATGAGAAATCTTTGGCAAAGGATGCAAAGAAAAACAGAAAAGAATTCTTTAGTGATATAAACTCTAGATGGAAAGGGATGAATCATATCTGACAACTTAACATAGATGTTTGACTATTGATGATCATGGTCAGGTAGCTGATAAAATGAATAAGCATTTTGCATCTACATTCACACATGAGGAGTTATTCAATGAGGGGAATGACAGAAATTAATCAAACTCTAACAGGGAGATAACTCGGAAAAAAATGGAGGAGAAATTGTTGAAGTTAAACATAAGATATCCACCAGGGGTCGACGGATCTATGCAGTTATATTAAAGGAGGCAGCAAAGGAAGTAAGCAAACCCTTAGCCATAATTATGTGAGCTTCCTTGGATTCAAGGAGGTCCCCATGGACTGGAGGTGTGGAAATGCACCAACAATTCACAAAGGGGGTTAAAAAGGTGATAAGTAACTATAGACCTGTTAGTTTAACTTGTGTTCCAGGGAATATAATGGAGTCACTGGTTAAAGAAGCATTGCAGGATCATCTGGATAAGACTGTAGCAATAGTTAAGACACAGCATGGGTTTGTTAAAGGAAGGTCTTCTCTGACCAATTTAATTGGATACTATGATGTGGTCAGAAATCAACTGAATGTCAAAAATAATTTTGACATCATATACTTGGAATTCAGGAAAGCTTTTGATACTGTTGCACATGGAAGACTGCTGCACAAATTGGAGAGGCATGACAATAATAGTAAGTTGCTAAATGGATAAAGGGATGGTTGAGTGGGCGATGACAGAGAGTGGTAATCAGTGGCACTACTATTCGTGGACAAATGTTATTAGTGGAGTTACCCAGTGTTCTGTGCTGGGCCCACTGTTGCTTTGTGTATTCGTCATTGATACTGATGAAGGTAAATCAGGTATAATGTCCAAGTTTGGCAGGGTTGTTAACAACAGTAAAGATAGAATGCTACTCCAACTGGATCTAGATAAGTTGGGCAAATGGGCTGAGAAGTGGCAACTGAAGTTTAATATTGAGAAATGCAAAGTAATGCATATGGGTAGCAATAACCCACGAGAAACATACCAACTGTGTGATACTACACTCAGGGAAGTGGAAAGTAAAAAAATACCTGGAGGAAATTATGCAGTCAAATATGAAGTTCGCTAGTCTTGTCAATGATATATGGGGGAATTTTGCTAGCAGGGACAGGGAGGTGATTATCTCGTACAAGTCAATGGTCAGGCCACACCTAGAGTACTGTGTACAGGTCTGGAGGTCTTATTTTTGGAAGGATGTAGAGTTGCTAGAACAAGTACAAAGAAGGGCAACATCATTTGTGAGGGAGAACAAAGGGGTGCTCTTACTAATAAAGGCTTAAGTTCTGTAAATTGCAGCGCCCGGAGAGTAGGCACCTGCGAGGTGATCTGATTGAGGTGTATAAGGCCTTGAATGCTGATGGGATTCTTCCTCTTGCTCAGATTAAGAACCTGAGGGAACCTAGATTCAAACTGAGGAAAGACAGTTGTAGAATAGCTGTGCGAAAATTTGATTCCACACAGTCTGTTCTACCAATCAGAAATGATTGGTGGAACAGACTTCCATCTTTTGTTGTGGAAGTTCATAGTCTAAATAAATTTAAGGCTGAACTGGAAGGACATTTGGAAAGAATGGAGGGATAAAATGTGAGGGTTTTTTTTTGGCTGATGCGGCATGATCTTGCTTTCTTGCATCATATGCCTCTACTAATGCTAATGATATACAGGAACTTTGCTAACAGGGATAAGGATGCGATTGTCCCCCTATATAAGACAATAGTCAGGTCACACCTTGAGTACTGGATACAGGTATGGAGTACTCATTTTAAGAAGGATGTAGAATTTCTGGTACAGAGAAGGACAACAAGATTGGTGGATGGAACAAAGGGTTTCTTTTACAACGAAAGGTTTAAATTCTTCTAAAATTACTGGGTCTGGAGACTAGGCACATGTGAGGCAATCTGAATAAGGTGTATAAGGCTCTGAATGGGTGTATAAGGTGTATAAGGCTAATGGGATTCTTCCTCTTGCTCAGATTACTCATCTGAAGGGAGATATAAATTGAAATTGAGAAAGAAAATTGGAGAATATATGTGTGTAAATTTGCCTTTAGCTACGGGGTGGTTGATAGTTCGAACTTCTATATCTTATAGTGGAAGTCAACAAGTTAAATAAATTCAAGGCATAACTAGACAAGCATTTGGAGTGAATCGATGGGTGAAATGGGTATGTGTTTTTTTTTTTTTTTTTGGCTGATGCTATATTCCTCTACTAATGCTAATATAGGCCATCTTTATAGCTTGAGTTAAAGGATGCTTTCTTGAAGCTAATGTGACTTCTATACATATGTAACAAAAGTCACCCAGACTATTCCCAAGTACAGGGCATATTAATCTTAAAACAACACAAATGATGCACAAAAATATGAATCTTAAAGAGAACAACCATTAAGTGAGAACAAATCACCCAGTCACATTCCATGATTACTGTAACAGAGCTGAAGCTGCATTTGAGGTGACAACCTATCACCTGATGCAGAGTGAAGCGACAGTTGCAAATCACATAGTAAGAGTGGGGCGGTACTGAAACTGCAGTGTCAGCATGCGTTTTGGCAAGACCCGCAGTTGATAATGTAGAGTAACTCGATAATAAAATTTGAAAACAAGAGCCAATCGACAAATTTTGATGTGATTTTCATGTTCAACAGCATAAAATTAGTCAAAATTGGGTATTTTCATTTTCGTAACATTTTACGTGTTGATTATTGTAATGTAGGCTGCAATGAAATATTTACAATGAAATTGTGATCTCTATGGCTTTGACCATCCAGAGTTTAAACAGACATCAATTATTATTTATAGCCCGTAACTTAAAACAAAGAAGTGGAAAATGTACCTAGTTTTTTAGTGATTACTAGCATTATGAATAAAGCTCTCTTATACTAATTTTTCCAAATAGACAGAGATAACTTTAATTTTGTCAAAGATGCTGTATGGATTTTACTTGTTTTCAGTTAAGGAGATGATCTTCTTAATAATGTAAGATAATATACAGAATTATGTAGATATACTATTATATGTCATATTATTTCTTATATTATGATAAAACATGTTAAATTACCTCATCTGCTGGTTCCAATCCACTAAACTGGGTAAATACTTGTTCGAGCGGCTTGCGACAAACATTAGCCAAAACATTTAATCGACCTCTGGAGGATGGGAGAAAAACAGACAGAGAAAATTATAAAAACTGTGAATCATTATATAATAATAATCTATATTGATATGTAACTTTAAATATCCATAACAGCTTCAACTGAATTTAAGAAATTTTTAAACAGTTGAAAATTTAATTGAAGAAACTCATACTGTACTTGAATTATGGCCACCCTAACTCTTTTCAAAAGAATTTTCTGATTTTTTATTTAAAAAGGGTGTGTTTTTGCTTCCGAAGAAATTTATTATCTTCATCGTCATCATCATCAGCCATTTTCAAACCACTGCAGGATGAAGGCCTCTCCAGCAACTTTCCAGTTCCTTCTGTTTTGTCAAATGGCCATCCATTTACTACCCACAAACTCAAGAATTTCATCTATCCATCTCCGCCGTTGTCTTCCACGTTTTCTTCTAGCTCCTCTTGGGTACCATTCTGTTATTTTCTTAGTCCATCTGTCATCATGACTTCGAGCTATGTGTTCTGCCCAAGACCATTTTAGTTTTTGGTTTTGATAAGAATGTCCTTTACTTGAGTTTGCTGCTAATCCATGTGTTTCTCTTCTTATCTAACATTCTGATTCCCAATATAATTCGTTTCATTCTTCGCTGTGTAGTTCTCAGCTTCTCTTCCATTCTTTTGGTGAGTGCCCAAGTTTCACTTCCATAAGTCATGGTGGGGAGTATACATTGGTTCATTATTTTACATTTCACACAAACAGGGATATTGCTCTTCAGTATGTGACTATATTTCCTGAATGCCATCCATCCAAAATTTATTCTTCTCTTGACTTCCAGCAATTTATCATTATTACAGCTAATAACTTGTCCGAGATAAATATATGACACCGCCTTTTCAATTACTGCTCCTTCAATCATTATGTCCCATTCTGTGGCACACTTGTTCATCATTACTTTTGTTTTAGCCATCTTTAGACCAAAATCTTTACTAATTGTGCATAACTGATTAAGATTTTCCCCTAATTCTTTGGGATCGTGGCTTATGACCACAAAGTCATCTGAAAATCATAAATGGTTTAGGTACTCTCCATTCACATTAACGCTTTTCTGCAACCAGTCTAATCTTCTGAAAGCTTCCTCAAGGGTAGCAGTAAACAGCTTCGGAGATATTGTGTCTCCTTGTCAAACTCCTTTCTTGATTTTAAATTTGCTACTGTCTTTGTCTAGTCTTATCAAGGAGGTAGCATTCTCATATATTTTCTTCAAAATCATAATATATGGGGTATCTATGCCTTGTCTTTCCAGTGCCCGAAACATTGCCTTATGCTGTATGGAGTGAAATGCCTTTTCATAATCCACAAATGACAGGCATAATGGTGTTTTATATTCATTTGCTTTCTTCATTAGCTTTGATATTATGTGAAGGTGATTCATAGTTGAGAATACAGTACTATCATAAACCCAGCTTGCCCTTTCAGTTGATTCTCATCAAGTATTCTTTCTAATCTGTTATTAATTACCCTTGTGAACAACTTGTAGATGTGGAATAACAAGCTAATTGGTATAAAATTTACAATTTCTGATCTATCTCCTTTCTTATGCAGCAAAACTACGATTGCATTATTCCACTTCTTAGGCATCACACCTTTTCTAATGCACTTTGTGAAGAGCCTTGCCAGTTTTTGTGTTGTCTCTTCCTTTCAATTTTAACAACTCTACAGTAACTTCATCTTCCCCCTGGGCTTTCTGATTTTTCATTTTCTTCAATGCATGTTCTACTTCATCAGGAAGAATATCAGGTATGCCGTATGTGTTGCTAATTTGCGATCCATCTTCCCCACTGCTGGCATCATTCTCTTGCTCCTTGTGTAATTCTCTATAGTAGTCTTCTGCTATTTATAAGTATGCCATCACTATTCTTCAGTTTCAGTATCATTTGTCTTTCTGTATTACTGCTCATGGCTGCTGATTTAAGTACTTTGTTTTCCCTTAATGCTTGTTCTACTTTTCTTGTCTTAAATCTTCTTATATCCTCTCTGAGTCTCTTTCTAATGGCTTTGCATAAATCAGTATACTCAATTTTCTCCTTGTCAGTGTTTATCTTGCTCTTCATTTGTCGCCCTCAGTTCATCATAATGTGTTTCTTGACTAATTTTTATTTCTTCTTTGAATTTATTTTTCCTTATATGTTTCTTGGGCTTTATCACTTTCAGAAAGTTGTAATATTCCTCGTCGATATCTTGATCCTGAGCAGTCTGCAGAAGCTCAAGCTTGTTCTTAAGATCCAGTACATACTGCTTTTTCTACTCTTCTGTTATCTCAAAGACCTTTGTATTATTTACTTGAGTCAGTTTTTTCCTTTCCTACATCTATATCAAGTGTACATCTTACCATTCTGTGATCACTTCCAACATTTACCTTATTCACGACGGTAACATCATTCACGATATATCTTCTGTTATTAGTATTATTATTATTAGCCATATGGTGCAAGGAAGCCCAAGGCTTATGCTGCACCAGCCAAAAAAAAAATTCCCAAGTTACCCTGAGAGAGAGAAAGAAATAGAAAGGAATCACCAAGAAAGAGAAGAATGATGATATCCAGCTCAGGACCTTGGGTGTACCAAGCCCATACTCACCAGATGTGAGCCCCTGGGGTATAGTGAGGATGAATTCTATTTCATTAGTTGGTAATCCATTTGGATTCTTCTATGTCCACTTTCTGTTCACCCATTTTCTTGAAAAAAGTGTTCATTACTGACAATCCTTGAGATTCTGCAAATTCTACAAGTCTTTCACCTCTTTCACTAATTCCAAAATTTCCTATAGTTCCCCTTTCTGCACTGTTTTGTCTTTTCCAACCTTAGCATGGAAGTCCCCCATAATAATAGTGTAGTAGGTTTTCTGCTCATCTAGAAGACTCAATTTCGGTGTACATTTCTTCAAACTCTTGATCATCATGGCTCGTCATTATAACTCTTGATCATCATTATAACCTTTAGCTTGTGACTCTTAGAAATCTTGAGTATTATTCTTGACACCCTTGTTGATGTACTTTTGAATTCCAAAATGTTGTTTTTTAAATATTTATGGACCAGAAACCCAACTCCACCTTCACTCCTTTCACTGTTTCCATTGGTGTACAGCAGATTTCCACTTGATAAACATATAAGTGATTCATTTCTTCTTCTTGTTTCAGCCAAGCGGATGATATTCCAATTCACATTTTCTAATTCCTTTTCCAGCTCTAATATCCTGCTTTCACCGATGTGTGATCTTACGTTGTAACAGGCCAAGTTCAGTTTCCGTGCATGGCAGCCTGGTCTTACCCAGAGATTCTTAGCACCCTCTGCTTCCACTCTGATCCTTTTGCTGCCATAAGAGGGGAAGTGAAAGACGTTGGGGACAGAGGGCCATTTGTTTCTTTGTGCTGTCATATGCTAAAGAGTTTGGTCTTTTCCTCTTCACGTTGACCAGGCATCTTGAAGAGAACCACTCTACATGTTCGTTGTCACCTAAGTGACATAACAGGGCTTACCATTGAGAAGGTGTGCATAAATGGATTTTAGGGAGACAAGCCAACGGGATTTCTCCTAAATCTTGTGTAATAGAAAGATATCGGATCCATCAGTGTTTTAGACTGAGTGTCTGATAACATATAGAATACCTGTTCCCCCTCTAAGCCTCCATATTATCTTAACTGGTATTAATTATCAAAATTCAATTGAATAATAGAGATCATACCATAACTAATAACACTAGTAATATTTACCACTCCAAACCAATTTATTATAAATTCAAATACTTCTTTTCAAAAGCAGTTTTTGCTGTGGAAAAACAATAAAATTTCAAATCAAACATCATAAATATATTTTCAGTTATTGATTTTTAAGCACACAAAAAAACCTAAAAAAAAACATGGGGATCAAAATGATCCACATACCTGATAATTATAAGCACTTTTCTGTCTTCAACCAAAAGTTATACAAAGTACTAACAACACACGATAAATATCTCTCATCTAACAAACAAATAAAATGACAACTCAGCATTGTTATGGGCCTATATTAGAGCTTGAAGGATGGGGTGGATGCCCTGAAAGGATCTAAATTGAGGGGCCCATCAAGCCCTCAAGCTTGCATCAACGCCAGAGCTTGCAAGGTGATCATTGCCAGAGCTTGCAAGGTGATCAACCCCCCAAGGCACATTCTGCCTTGGGGGGTTGCTGCAACACAGCAGCAACCCCCCAAGGCAGAATGTGCTTGTCCCACTGAACTAGTAGTTGTCAGTGACTCTATTGTCATGGAAATGGGGAACATGGTATGTAAAAGGATAGGTGGAACACGACCAGGGCATGTCTGCCGGGGAAAAAGGTTGATGACGTTGTAGAGCGGATATCATCTTTTAAGGGCACAAAAGGTGATATTGCTGTACACATTGGCACTAATGATATTAAGCATAGGATATCAGTGAAATTACTTAACAAATACAGGTCACTGTTGAAAAAAAGCCGTGAATTAGGAATTTGGGTCACTGTTGAAAAAAAGCCGTGAATTTGAAAGTGTCTGCTATTCTGCCCAGAAACGATAGGAGGGAGTATAAGATGAGAACCTTGTCGATCAATTCGGCCCTGAAAGATTATGCAAGGCTCAAGGGGTAGAATTTTTTTTCAGCCTGGTCTGTATTTGTTAACAGGAGAGACTACTTCTACAGGAATGGGATACGCTTAAATGGAAAGGGTACAAGAATATTTGCTGATGCTATCGAGGCAGTGTTCGGTGGGTCGGAAAACTGCTAGCTTGGGGGGATATATTGGGTACAAGGACTAATAGATTAACAGTAGCCACTGGCAGAGGTGAAAGTGATTCTTGCACTGCTTCTGTTGGAATGAGCAGCAGCCTGAAAAACAAGATGGAGGGTATTTCAGAGACTGCTGGTAGTGATTGTGGTACAAGTAAACATATGGGTTGTGTTAGGGTAGATAAGAAAAGGAACAGTTGCAGGTATACTTGCATGTACACCAATGTTAGGAGTTTGGTAAATAAATTTGATGAAATCCTGAAAAGGGCCTCTGAGGTTGGGAAAATTCATATTTTAGCATTAAATCGACCACAATATTATGAATAGGGACAGAGGTATGCGTATGCATCCTCTGTTTGAAACTATCATCCTAAGTACGGATGAACGGTTTTGCTTAACACGTTCCCGAGCTATTTCCGCTTCCAGTTCAGACCATGCGCCAACTGCACCACGTGTATAGGTACCGTGAGCCTGTTATATATGGACGTGCTGCAGGAAGTTTTGTTACTGCTGAGGAAGGAAGCGGAAGCTTCCGAAAGCTCCAGAGATTTTTATCGCTTTTAATCCGATTCATTTTAGTGTATTTTATCTCAAGGATTTTATCACAGTTTTAATGTTTTTACATGTATATAATTTAATTTAATATAATAGCAGTTTTTGTAAATATTTATTTTATTTTATTTTAATATGTAAATATTTTAGTTACAGTAAATACTTATTCTTATGGTTGGTGTGAGCTGATTTAATGCTAAAATTTGATGAATTTGAGGTATTTCTCAAAACATCAAAGGCAGATATTGTCGGGATATCAGAGATGTGGTGTCACACAGATATAAGGAATGCAGAACTGGAATTTGGAGAATACAATGTTTTTTTTTTTTTTTTTTTATGTGAACCCCAAACACGAGAGGTATTAGAACCTATAGTACTTAGTACCGTGCTTGGGCTGGAGGTTGAGAAGACAAAAGAAGATATTTGTTTACATTGGATTTGAACTTCTGTAGATTGTAATTTTCAGGAAATACATATGAAGGAAGGTTGTTACAGAAAATGGCAGTTGAATGAATAAATGAGGAAGATGAAAAGTTGGTTCTGTGGGTTTGAAGTTGGACAGTAAATGGATGTTGGCTGGTGGCGGCACATGTTCGGACTGCTTTGAAAGAGAGAGCGGGAATTATAGAAGCTAATTCAGAAGAACAGTGCCCATGGAAGTATCTGTAGAAGAGGCATGCAGTAGAAACAGTACGTCTATGAGAAAACGAGTGGAGAGACTCTGTTAGAGATGAATCATTGATTAACCTAACTGCATATAGGAAGGATAGACAGGGAGGGGAGGGGTTATGCTCTTAGTTGAGAAACACAAAATCCAAGGCAGTGAAACCAGTCAACATCGCTGGACAGTGCAGTGTTGAGTCAGTTTGGTGTGACATAATCATTGGGAGATCAAAATTGAGAGTACGAGTGTGTTATAGGCCTAATGACTCTGAGGAGCATAATAAGAAAGTGTACAGGAAAATAGAGCAGGCCAGTAAATCAGAGTGTCTTATAATGGGGGATATTAATTTCACATATATTGACTGGTATTTGTGGGTTGGTCACTCACACACTAGCAAGGCTCTTGTGGATTTACTGGATGATGTTTTCTACATCAGCATGTTCGGGAGACAACTAGAGGGAGAAATACTCTCGATTTGATTATCAGTAGTGATTCTTCATGCATTAAGAATTTGCAGATAAAGGAACCACTAGGTGGCAGTGATCACAGTGTGCTGATGTGGGATTTACTCAAGGAGGTAACTACCATCAGGGATAAAGGTAAGGGTTTTTGCTTTCGTAAAGGCAACTACGGTGGTCTGAGACCGTATTTATATTCTATATGGTGGGATCAACTGATGATGTTACCAACAGCAAATACAAAATTGGAAGCATACAAAGAATTTATCTTGGAAGCTACTGGGCTTTATATACCAACTAAAAAATATTGTTCAAGGTTTAGGCCTAAATGGATGTCAGATGAATAGTGAGACATACGGCACAGAAGAAAAATGCATGGGATATATATAAATTAATGGGCGACATGGAAGCCTATGACAGATATAAGCTGGTCTGTAACCAAGTCACAAAGGAGATTAGGCTGGCAAAATATGCAAAAAAAAACAGCAGAGTTCTTTACCTATGTAAATTCTAGAAGGAAAGGGATGAATCAGATTGGTCCCCTGGATACTGATGGTTCAACTGTTGATGATCCTGCTCATTTGGCTAACAAATTAAATGAGTATTTTGCATCTACATTCACACGAGGAGTTATTTAGTGAGGGGAATGCAAGAAGTGAATTAAACTCTGGCAGTGAACTAGATGATTTAGTAATAACTGAGAGGAAAGTGGAGGAGAAATTGTTCAAGATAAACATAAAAAAGGCACCCAAGGTGGATGGGATCTATCCAGTTATATTAAAGGAGGCAGCAAAGGAAGTAAGCAAACCTCTAACCATAATTATGAGAGCTTCTTTGAACTCAGGGGAGGTACCCATGGACTGGAGATGTGCAAATGTGACCCAATTCACAAAGGAGGATCAAAGGGCGACACAAGTAATTATAGACCTGTTAGTTTAACTTCTGTTCCAGGAAAATTAATGGAGGCACTGGTTAAAGAAGCACTGCAGGATCATCTAGACAAGACTTCAGTTATAGCTCAGACACAGCATGGTTTTGTTAAGGGGAAGTCTTGCCTGACCAATTTGATTGGATACTATGATGTGGTCAGAAGAGAACTGGATGCAGGGAATAACTTTGATATCATATATTTGGATCTTAGAAAGGCTTTTGATACTGTTGCACATGGAAGACTGCTAAGCAAATTGGAGCAGTGTTGCACTGGAGGCAAATTGGTGTTATGAATAAAGGGATGGTTGAGTGGGAGAAGACAGAAAGTGGTAATCAATGGACACTGCTCATCGTGGACTAATGTTATAAGTGAAGTCCCTCAGGGTTTAGTGTTGGGTCCATTGTTGTTTTCTGTATTTATACATAATATGAATGATGGTATATCATGCTTAATGTCCAAGTTTGCAGATGATACAAAGGTTGGCAGGGTTGTTAATGACATTAATGACAGTACGCTGCTGCTACAGGATCTAGAAAAGTTGAGCAGATGGGTTGAGAGGTGGCAAATGAAGTTTAACATTGACAAATGTAAAGTACTACACATGGGAAGCAGTAACCCCAGAGTAAAGTATCAACTCTGTTGTACTATACTTCTGTCAGTTTAGTATCAACTCTGTGGTACTAAACTGACAGAAGTAGAGAACGAAAAGGACCTGGGGCTGATTGTGCAGGCAGATATGCCTGCACAAACCCGCAGAAACCTCCAAGAGTAGCTCATGGTGTCTTGTCAATTATATACAGGAATTTTTCTAGCAGGGATAAGGAGGTAATTATCCCCTTGTATAAAGCAATGGTCAGGCCACACGTTGAGTACTGCATACAGGTCCGGAGGCTTCTTTTTAGGAAGGATGTAGAGCTATTGGAACAAGTACAGAAAAGGGCAACAAGATTAGTGAACGGAACAAAGGTTTGCTCTTATGAAGAAAGGTTTAAGTTTTGCAAATTACAGTGTCCAGAGACTAGGCATCTGCGAGGTGATTTGACTGAGGTATATAAAGCCTTGAATGGTTTGAGCATGCTCAAACCATTCAAGGCAGGAAAGGATGGGATTCTTCCTCTTGCTCAGAATAATTACCTGAGAGGGCATAAATTCAAATTGAGGATAGATGTGTGAAGTTTGCCTTTAGCCAGCAGGTAGTTGGTTGGTGGAACAGACTTCCTCCCTTGTTGTGGAAGTTTATAGCCTAAATAAATTTAAGGCTGAGCTGGACAGGTATTTTGAATGAACAGTGGGGTGAAATGGGAGAGTTTTTTTTTTCTTTTTTTTTGGGTGATGCTGCATAAGCTTGCTTTCTTGTATCCTATGCCTCTACTTATGCTAATGCTAAAAAAACACTTATTCTGACAAAAGAATGACAAACCCAGTCAAAAGGCTTGGCCTAAGTCGTACGCTAAAAAAAAAAAAAAATATTCCTCCAGAACACAAACAGATGACAGCTGGCTATTCTAGATAAACAGTCACAGCAGCAACATGCTAGTCACAGGCACAGTAAACATCTTGAAACGACTGGTAGTAAAAGTTAAATTACTGTTGTTTCATTTTCACTGGCAGTTTTATTTCATATCTTGTTGTCATTAATATGATTGTTTTTCCACATAGCAAAAACTGCTTTTGAAAAGAAGTATATGAATTTGTAAGAAGTTGCTTTGGAGTGGTAAATATTACTAGTGTTATTTGTTATGGTAGGATCTCTATTATCCAAATGAATTTTGTTAATTAATACAGGTTATGATAATCAATTTCTTTGGAAGCAAACTTGAAAATGGCTCATCGTAATTTTAATTTTTGAAGTTGCTGGTCTCCACTTCTCTGTATTCAGCTGAGAAACTTAGCGCTTTAATATCTTTTTTCAATGATATTATCTTTTTCACTGATAAATAACAAAACATTTTATAGACAATACAGTGCATATAGCAATGACACACTCAGTGACTCTCAAGCTTTTAATAATTTAAAAGCAAACTAGAGCACAAGGATACAGCTCAACTCTTTTTCTGCCAAGCTACCTTATGTTTAGTCCTGTATCCAAGAGAAAATTTGGGCTTTGTATTTAATCACTGTTTAATGTTGTAGTTTTGCCACAGTTGAATACCGTTCTTGTTCTGTCAGCTAGCTGAAGTAATGTTTAATATTTCAGCTGGAATAATTTTTTGTTAGAATTTATTGTATTTACAATAAAAATAGATGTTGAAAGCTATCAATAGCAAAAATTAAGTGTCAGCTGTAATAATCAAAACCTAGAGATGTGTGGGAAAGGAATTTGATAATGAAGTACCAGAAGGCTTCTAAAGTAATTCAACTGTAACATACATAAGGTGTGGGAGGAAGATCAGTTTAGTATCAAACATTACACCCAGGTCTTTTAATCAGTGATCAACATTATTGTTTTACTTTAATTTTGATTTGTGGCCATCTTCATACGTTATCTTTTAAAAGGATTGATTCGACATGAATTAAACTGTAACAGTAGATTCTAATAGACCAGCACGAGAAAGCTAGTTTAGCAATATCAATGAGAAACCTGCTAAAAGGAGGCCAAAGTCTTTTGCTAATAATCAAGGTGAAGCTATGCTCACATCACACTGAGCAAATTTTAGGTGTCTTTCCTTTCAAAATCTCAGCCCCTACTCTCAACTTTACCCTACTAAAACGTTGACACAGTACTAAATAGCAATTGCGACTTTCTTGCTACTAATCTGGCAGCATTTCAAAATTTAGCTGCGACTTTCTTGCTAGTGATCCTCTCTGATTCTGTGAAATACAGTAAGGTCACAATATATTATTATAATCAGTCAAGTAATGAAGCATTACTTGGAACATTACAGAGTTACATACATGTGGGAACCAGTTCCAAAACTTTTCTCCATTTTTAAGAAGTTTTTTTTTTGGGGGGGGGGGGAGAAACAATTAAATTTTCTGAACTACTTTACCCATTTTTTCTTATATTTGTTACATTTATTTTAAATTAAAAACACCTCACTATTGCTCCTAAAGGTAATAAACCTCATACAGGGAAGAAAAGAAGAACAACATTAAAGCTTATAAACTGGATATAATCCAAACTATTACATTATGATTACCTTATAGTGAAAATACTTACCAAAATTACTAAATTCTACATTGATCTGAATTAGCAAAATTGGATTTAAGGCTGATCAAAAAATAATAGTAAATTAAATTAAATCTGCAAACAATTTTAATTTCATCAATTCATATGTTCCACCACCAGGTTATCTACAACACTGCAACATGAACAGTCAAATTAATAGCACAATTAATTTCACAGTTCATGATGCACTGAAGACTGAGAAATTTCAAAAGGTTTAATTCTTTTTCCCAGCTAAGTTCTGCAAAGGAGATCTAAAATACACACATGTATATATAAATATGCATCTCAGTTACAATCTCAGTAATGTCCATTTAGCATTAGCATTAGCATTAGTAGAGGCATATGATGCAAGAAAGCAAGCTTATGCAGCATCAGCCAAAAAAAAAGAAAAAAAAAAAAAAAAAAAAAACAACCACTACTCCCATTTCACCCCTCAATTCGTTCGAAATACCTGTCCAGCTGAGCCTTAAATTTGTTTAGGCTATCAACTTCAACAACAAGCGATGGAAGTCTATTCCACAAACCAACTGCCCGCTGGCTAAAGGCGAATTTCCGCACATCTATCCGACATCCGTCCTTCCTCAATTTGAATTTATGCCCTCTCAGGTGATTATTCTGAGCAAGAGGAAGAATTCCATCGGCATTGAGCATGCTCAAGCCATTCAAAGCCTTGTACACCTCTATCAGATCACCTCGACGATGCCTAGTCTCCAGGCTCTGTAATTTGCAAAACTTAAGCCTTTCTTCGTAAGAGCAACCCTTTGTTCCATTCACTAATCTTGTTGCCCTTCTCTGTACTCGTTCCAGCAGCTCTACATCCTTCTTGAAATGAGGCCTCCAGACCTGTATACAGTACTCAAGGTGTGGCCTGACCAATGCCTTATACAAGGGAATAATCACATCCCTGTCCCTGCTAGAAAAATTCCTGTATATCATTGACAAGACACCATGAGCTACTCTTGCAGCTCGTCTGCACTGCTCAGAGAACTTCATATCTGCCTGCACAATTACCCCCAGGTCCTTTTCATTCTCTACCACTGTCAGCGTAGTACCACAGAGTTGATACGTTGATCTGGGGTTACTGTTTCCCATATGTAGTACTTTACATTTGTCAATGTTAAACTTCATTTGCCACCTCTCAGCCCATCTGCTCAACCTTTCCAGATCCTGTTGCAGCAGCATAGTATCAGTAGTGTCCTTAACAACCCTGCCAACCTTTGTATCGTCTGCAAACTTGGACATTAAGCCTGATACACCATCATCAATATCATTTATAAATACAGAAAACAACAATGGACCCAACACTGAACCCTGAGGAACTCCACTAATAACATTAGTCCACGTTGAGCAGTGTCCATTGATTACCACTCTCTGTCTTAGGCCACTCAACCATCCCTTTATCCATAGCAGCAATTTGCCTCAAATGCCACACTTCTCCAATTTGTGCAGCAGTCTTCCATGCGCAACAGTATCAAAAGCCTTTCTAAGATCCAAATATATAATATCAAAGTTATTCCCTGCATCCAGTTCTTTTGTGACTACATCATAGTATCCAATGAAATTGGTCAGACAAGACCTGCCCTTAACAAACCCATGCTGTGTCTGAGCTATAACTGAATTCTTGTCCAGATGATCCTGCAGTGCTTCTTTAACCAGTGCCTCCATTAATTTTCCTGGAACCGAAGTTAAACTAACAGGTCTATAATTACTTGTGTCAGCCTTTGATCCTCCTTTGTGAATTGGGGTTACATTTGCACATCTCCAGTCCATGGGTACCTCCCCTGAGTCCAAAGAAGCTCTCATAATTATGGCTAGGGGTTTGCTTACTTCCTTTGCTGCCTCCTTTAATATAACTGGATAGATCCCATCCACCCCGGGTGCCTTTTTTATGTTTATCCTCAACAATTTCTCCTCCACTTTCCTCTCAGTTATTAGAAAATCATCTAGCTCACTGCCAATGTTTACTTCACCTACGACATTCCCCTTCCTGAATAACTCCTCATGTGTGAATGTAGATGCAAAATACTCGTTTAGATTGTTAGCCACCTGAGCTGGATCCTCAACTGTTGAACCATCAACATCCAGTGGACCAATCTGATTCATCCCTTTCCTTCTTGAGTTTAAATAGGTAAAGAACTCTTTTCTGTTTTTCTTTGCATCCTTTGCCAAGGATTTCTCATAATCTGCCTTTGCCTGCCTAATCTCCTTTGTGACTTGGTTACAGACCAACTTATATCTATCATAGGCTTCCACGTCACCCATTAATTTGTATGTATCCCATGCATTTTTCTTCTCTGCCATATGTCTCATTACTTCATCTGACAACCATTTAGGCCTGAACCTTGAACAATATTTCTTGGTTGGTATGTAAAGCCTGGTAGCTTCCAAGATTAGTTCCTTGAATGCTTCCCATTTTGAATTTGCTGTTGGTAACATCATCAGTTGGTCCCACTGTATAGATTTTAAATACAGTCTCAGACCAGCATAGTCTCCTTTATGAAAGCAAAAACCCTTCCCTTTACCTCTGATGGTAGTTACCTCCTTGAGTAAATCCCACTTCAGCACACTGTGATCACTGCCACCCAGTGGTTCATTTATCTGCAGATTCCTAATGCATGAAGAATCACTACTGATAATCAGATCAAGAGTATTACTCCCTCTAGTTGCCTCCCGAACATGCTGGTGTAGAAAACAATCATCCAATAAATCCACAAAAGCCTTGCTAGTGTGTGAGTGACCAACCCACAAATTCCAGTCAATATCTGGGAAATTAAAATCCCCCATTATAAGACTCTCTGATTTACTGGCCCACTCTATTTCCCTGTACAGTATCTTATTATACTCATCAGAGTCATTAGGCCTATAGCACACTCCTACTCTCAATTTTGATTTACCTATGCTTATGTCACACCAAACTGACTCAACACTGCACTGTCCAGCGATGTCAACTGGCTTCACTTCCTTGGATTTTATGTGTTTTTTAACTAATAGCATAACCCCTCCTCCCTTCCTATCCTGTCTATCCTTTCTGTAGACGTTGTACTCCCCAAATTCCAGTTCTGCATTCCTTATATCTGTGTGACACCACGTCTCTGATATCCCAACAATATCTGCCTTTGATGTTTTGAGTAATACCTCAAATTCATCAAATTTATTTACTAAACTCCTAGCATTAGTGTACACGCAAGTATACATGCACCTGTTTCTATTCTTAGCTACCCTAACACAACCCATGTGTTTACTTGTACCGCAATGACTTCCAGCAGTCTCTGAAATATCCTGCATCTTGTTTTTCAGGCTTCTGCTCATTCCAATAGAAGCAGTGCAAGAATCTCTTTCACCTCTGCCCGTGGCTACTGTTAATCCATTAGTCTTTATCTCCCCCCAAGCTAGCAGTTTTCTGACCCACCTAACACTGCCTCGATAGCATCAGCAAATATTCTTGCACCCTTTCTATTTAAGTGTATCCCATCCCTGTAGAAGCAATCTCTCCTGTTAACAAGTACAGTCCAGGCTGAAAAAAATTCTACCCCTTCAGCCTTGCACAATCTTTCCAGGGCCGAATTGATCGACAAGGCTCTCATCATATACTCCCTCCTATCGTGTCTGGGCAGAATTGCAGACACTTTCAAATTCAACCCTACTTCACGGCTTTTTTTCAACAGTGACCTGTACTTGTTAAGTAATTCCGCTGGTCTCCTACTCTTAATATCATTAGTGCCAACGTGTACAACTATATCACCTTTTGTGCCCTTAAAAGATGATATCTGCTCTACAACGTCATCAACCTTTGCCCCTGGCAGACATACCCTGGTCCTGTTCCACCTATCCTTTTTACAAAGCATGTTCCCCGTTTCCCTGACAATTGAGTCACCAACAACTACTAGTTCCTGTTGGACCAGCGCATTCTGCCTTGGGGGCTGCCTCTGTGTTGCAAGATGACCAAGTCCAAGCTCTGGTGTTGATGTGGGCAGCTGAGAGCTTGATGGGCCCCTCAATTTATTTCCTTCGAGGGCATCCACCCTGTCCTTCAAGGTCTCATATAGGCCCATAACAACGCCGAGTTGTCGCCTAATTTCCTTGCACTCCTTGCATCGTGCACACACAAAGACATCCCCCATGGCAGTATCATGTCCCGTACCCGATTGCTCCGCAAACATCAAGCAAATAGTGCATCTTAAAAGGCCGTGATTCAGGGGGCAACCGCCCCCCCCTCAGTTCTCCCCTGAATCACAGCACTCCCATTAGCTTGAGCCTTTTGCTTTGCTGCTCTGGTCAGAGTCATGATTTCGATTTAAATGTCAATAAAATTACAATTTCAGAACAAAATTAAAACCTTAAACTTGTATCTTAACACAGTTATAACGCTATATTTATTTCCATCTACAATCTGCCAAGCTTCACTAATTTTTCTGAAAGAATTGAAATTATCAATCACATCAACCACCACTGATCTCAGTTGCTCTAATTAATCACTTCAAAGCAAGGTTCTTGTGCATGTCTGCTTCCACATTCTTTGTCAGAGAATTTCCAATCAGGAATTTCCTCTAACTTAAATTCTCTTGACCCCATTCTGCCAATTCATCCATTGCCTCTACTGTTCTCCCATCTCTACAAACACAGACTTCCTTTCTTGTTTTGATCCCTGAGGCTTGCCACAGTTATTCTTCCAGAAATGAGAGCTACAGCTGCTATCTGGGAGTTTAAATGCTAGCACCACTGACATTTAGGACTAATTCATGAGTCAAATAGGCTGAATTTCAGCAAAGTTTGGCCCTTCTAGGACACAAGCATATCCTCTGCTTATATTCCCCATGTGCAAAGGTAGACACTGAACTATATACACCAGTGAGACAAAACATGACCAGCGAGGCATTATGCAAACCGAAGATGAACTACGCCGCATGCGGGGGTCGGGACATGTTATATAAAATACTGAACTCTGTTAAACAGTGTTATTCTTGTTCTTCAGATGGCAAAGGCAGTGGACTTAAGTGAGTTTGACAAAGGCCAAACTGTAATGGCCAGACGACTGGGTCAGAGCATATCAGAAACAGCATGGGTAGTGGGGTGCTCACAGTCAGCCGTGGTTAGTACCTACAGAAAGTGGTCCGAGGAGGGGGAACCTACGAATCACCGGTGAGGTGTTGGATTGTCACAGGTCATCGATGCTCGAGGTGAGCAAAGGCTCTCCCTGATGGTACGTGGCAACAGAGGCATGACTGTAGTGCAACTCACTGGTAATTGAAATGCTGGTGACAGGAGTAATTCTATCACCAGCACACAGTACATCGAACCTTACTGAAAATAGGATGCGTAGCCGCAGGCCACTCTGAGTGCCCATGCAATCCACAGTTCACCGGCGACGGTGCCTACAATGGGCAAGCGAGCATCAAAACTGGACCTTGAATGATTCAAAGAAGATAATCTGGTCCAATGAATCATGTTTCCTGTTGCACCATGTGGATGGCCGAGTACATGTGCATCGTTTACCTGGGGAAATGATGGCGCCTGGATGCACCATGGGATGAAAACAAGCTGGTGGCAGCAGTGTCATGCTTTGGACGATGTTCTGCTGGGATACCCTAGGTCCAATCATCCATGTGCCGGGCACTCTGACATCTACCACCTACCTAAACATCACTGCTGACCAGGTACATCCTTTCATGGCAACGATCTTCCCCTCTGACGGTGCTATCTTTCAGCAGGATAATGCTCCATTCCACACTGCCTAGATTGTTCGAGACTGGTTCCTGGAACATGAGGAAGACTTCCAGGTATTGCCCTGGCCTCCAAATTCTCCAGACATCAATCCCATCGAGCATCTATGGTTTGTGTTGGAACAGCAACTCTGATCTGCGGTGTCTCAACCATGGGATCTTACAGGAGTTAAAGGTTCTGATGGTTACGTGTTGGTACCAGATACCACAAGACACATTTAGAAATCTTGTAACATCCATGCCTCGCAGGTTATGAGCTGTTTTGGCCGCATGTGGAGGACCACATGCAGCCAAAACAGCTCATTATGACCACCTAACAAATCATATTTGGTAGGTGGTCATGTTTTGGCTCATCAGTGTATACTGTTGATCCCCACTGAGACGTGAACCAATGCAAGCAGGGGTCAGTGAATGACTTTTTTTTTGTGGACACAAAAATGAACGGCGAACCTCTGTGTCATTATGCAAATACTAGGTGGCAAATAGTTCTCATTAGCTGGTACGGTGGATAAAACTGGAAATCTGCTTACTGGAGGCCTGAAGTTAAGAAAAACAATTTTTAGTTTCCAGAGCAAAGTTCTAACGTCCCTCATCTATTCTATGGTGCATTTTGAGTCTTATCTTTTCAGGTTATGACAGGCATCATGAGAAGGGTCATGCCAATATCCGTTATGTTTCAGGTGTGTTGCTTCAAAACAGTTTCTGCAGGCCATTCCCCATATAGTCCATCAAATCAAACCTATCGGTAATTTTCTACAAAAAATCCTGATCAGGTAATGTATAATACAGTAGACTGTCGAAATAATGGGAACCCCGAATAACGGCACATTGAGATCGGATGTATACATACAGTGCAAATGCCTTGCAGGGGTGAAAAAAGAAACAGCAAGTCACACCTGTATTTGTTTACAGTCACCGTTTTCAAAGTGAATTCTGCTGATATCACAGATTATACTGCTGTTTTACATTTATTTTAAATTACTGGATATACAAACTGGATATAATCCAACCTATTACATCAGGGTCACCCGGAAAGTCAATTGACATGCCCATGTGTCAATGGGTATGTCAATTAACGCAATTTACAGACACCATTGTGTCTGTAAATTGCGTGCATGTTCTCTGATCAATTGCTTCTTTTGCTGGATGCAAAACCCTATTTTCTGGGGGGGAAAACCTTGTTATCTACGCCTGAGATCGACTAATTCAGCTACGGAGTGAAAAAATCCCATAAAAGTTCCTCGTGTCATCGACAGGATTCGAACCCGGGCCTTTTCCACCTGGTGTGGAGAGAACGGTGATGATACCACTGTGCTATCCACGCAGATTAAACTTGATATAATAAAGAAAATAGAATGGGGCCTAAGCAGAAGTGTATTAATGGCAGAATGTAACATTGGATCGTCAACATATTTATGTTTTTTTATGTGCAGTTAATAAAATTGCATTCTTAATCTCTCTATTTCTTATTTGGCCTCATTATTTCTGCATTAAATACATTAAAAATAAAACTTTCTAGATATCATAAATTCGAAATAATGACATGAATCCCTGAAGGTGCCATTATTTCGAAAGTCTACTGTACTGCTGACTCGACTCTCCACTCAATGACTGAAATCTCAAGTAGTGCAATAAGCATAGGACACCGTTTAGATCTTTTTCTATGCAAAGTTGCTTGAAATATTCTTGTTACATTTATGTGATACCCAAAAATTTCCACAATTCATATATTTCCCCACTCCACTTTTACCTTATCTGCAAAACGCATTATGAACAGTCAAATCAAATTTGAATTTGAGAACAACCTTATCTGGAAAAACATATAAATTTTCCTCCTCATATAAAAAAGCTTCCTGTTCATTTCACAAGTATTTGTGATCTCATTTCCAATATGAACAACGTCCATTTCCACCTAAAATCTACTAATCCTCAGTTCATTTTTCTAGCTGAATAACAACTATCAGTTATGTTAACCATCACCTCAGTTGCCCTAATTATTCACTCCCTGATTCCTTTTGCACTAAAGGTGATATTTATGATCACTAATATACCACGTCAGAGATTTCCTGATCTGGTATCTCGGTTTCTGAAATCTGCTGATTTAAAATCCCTTTACCCCATTCTTTCAAATCCATCAGCTGTCTCTATCATTCTTGTAAACTTCAAATTGCACACAATTTTTTTCTTTGCTTTCTTTGAAATTCAACTTTCGCCAAGCTAACATTTTTAATAAAAAAAAAAAAATTATTTGGAGATTTTTAAATTTTCAACTCAAGCTGGTTTCAATTTTCTAGTGTCAAGGAATAAGCCAATCAAGATGCTGAGATGTGTGTTATTACATCCAGCGTCATTTGCTATTGACACTAAAGCTTGCAATAATTGTAAACTAATAATTAATGAAGTCAAACTTGGTTTTGAACAGGCCACAAGTATAAAACTTGCTCTGTGTCAAAAGAGTATTAAAACCTTCTGGTCTCCAGACAAAGTTATTGCCTGCAACTTCTGTTAATCTATACTTGACAATGTTCCTACTGTATTGTCAGCTAAAGACAAACCTAACTTATCAGCATCCCACTTCTTTTAGAAACCTTGTATTATCATCAATTGTAAAACAATAACTAATGAAAACAAGCCTGAGTTTCAACAGGCAATGAGTAGAAAATTTGTTCCTTGTCAAAATCATACTCAAACCTTCCAATTTCCAGACAAAGATATTGGCTGGAGACTGGAACTGTTCATCAATACTTGACAATGGCTCTATTGTATCATCAGCTGAAGATAAACCAGATTTCTCCTACTGCTTTTCTAACTCTTGTATCAATGACCTTTGTAAACTGTCTCTCAACATACTAACTACTAGAGGGTGAAGAGAGGATGGTCATGGTGTGAGGAGCTCAGTGTTTTGTTTCTTTTTTTGTTTGAACACAGTCGTATAAATTGAAAGGATGTACAGATTTCCCTGAAAAGGAGGATTCAAGTAAGACATATTTTGTGTATTTTGGTTTAATATTTCTCAGCGCTGCATTTTTCATTCTCTATGGAGCTGGCAATAGTGTCCACCATAGCTCAGCATAAAAGCAGCAATTTTCAGCTGAATTTCCTGGATTTTTGCCCTTATCTTCAGGATGTTTGCCTGGGGAATATTCTTTCATACCTTCACATCATACACATGTTATTTTATATATACAGGGTGATTCACTACCAGTGCGACAAACTTGCAGGAGGCGTAGGGGGCACAAAGACGAATCGAAATCACATAGCATTGCAGGGTCCGAAATGCCTTCGTCATGCGGTAGAGGACGTTGAATGGGAAGTCGCGTGAACAGCGATCCCGCTGGAAGTCAGCAATGCCAGAGCTTGCACTTGGTCATCACGCAACATAGTGGCAACACCCAAGGCCGAATGAGCTGGTCCCACAGGAACTAGTAGTTGTTGGTGACTCTATTGTCAGGGAAACGGGGTACATACTTTATAAAAAGGTTGTTGTTGTTATTTGGTTTTTAGGAGCATTAGCAACTAAGGCCATATTGCTCCAGGATATGCGGTGGTCATTCTCTGACCTTTCCGCATTTTCCATATTTGGTGGTGACGGGCTCGAACCCCGGTCTAATCAAGAAGCGCGTGCTATGCACTGCTGCTCCTTCCCACCTGGCTATGGAGACGCCACTTTATAAAAAGGATAGGTGGAACAAGACCAGGGTATGTCTGCCAGGGGCAAAGGTTGATGACGTTTAGAGCAAATATCATCTTTTAAGGGCACAAAAGGTGATATAGTTGTACATGTTGGCACTAATGATATTAAGAGTAGGAGAGGGACAGAATTACTTAACAAGTACAGGTCATTGTTGAAAAAAAGCCGTGAATTAGGGTTGAATTTGAAAGTGTCTGCAATTATGCCCAGACAGGTTAGGAGGGAGTATATGATGAGAGCCTTGTCAATCAATTTGGCCCTGGAGAGATTGTGCAAGGCGCAAGGGTTAGAATTTTTTTCGGGCTTGGTCTGTACTTCTTAACAGACGGGACTGCATCTACAGGAATGGGATACACTTAAATAGAAAGGGTGCAAGAATATTTGCTGATGTTATCGAGGCAGTGTTACGAGGGTCGGAAAACTGCTAGCTTGGGGGGATACAAGGCCTAATATATTAACAGTAGCCACTGGTAGAGGTGAAAGTGATTCTTGCACTGCTTCTATTGAAATGAGCAGAAGCCTGAAAAAAACACAAGATGCAGGATATTTCAGAGACTGCTGGGAGTCACTGCAGTTCAAGTAAACACATGGGTTGTGTTAGGGTAGCTAAGAAAAAGAACAGGTACATGTATACTTGCATGTACACCAATGCTAGGGGTTTGGTAAATAAATTTGAAGAATTTGAGGTATTGCTTCAAGCATCAAAGGATGATATTGTTGGGATATCAGAGATGGGGTGTCACACAGATATAAGGAATGCAGAACTGGAATTTGCGGAGTACAACGTCTACAGAATGGATAGACAGGTAGGAAGGGAGGAGGGATTATGCTATTAGGAAAAAAAACACATAAAATCCAAGGAAGTGAAGCCAGTCGACATTGCTGGACAGTGCAGTGTCGAGTCGGTTTGGTGTGACATAAGCATTGCGAGATCAAAATTCAGAGTATAATAAGAACTAGGCCTAATGACTCTGATGAGTATAATAAGAAACTGTACAGGGAAATAGAGTGGGCCAGTAAATCAGAGAGTCTTATATTGGGGGATTTTAATTTCCCAGATATTGACTGGAATTTGTGGGTTGGTCCCTCACACGCTAGCAAGGCTTTTGTGGATTTATTGCATGATTGTTTTCTACATCAGCATGTTCGGGAGGCAATTAGAGGGAGTAATATTCTTGATTTCATTATCAGTAGTGATTCTTCATGCATTAAGAATCTGCAGATAGAGGAACCACTACGTGGCAGTGATCACAGCGTGCTGAAGTGGGATTTACTCAAAGAGGTAACTACCATCAGGGTTAAAGGGAAGGGTTATTGCTTTCGTAAAGGCGACTACGATGGTCTGAGACAGTATTTAAATTCTATACAGTGGGACCAACTGATGATGTTACCAACAGCAAATTCAAAATGGGAAACATTCAAAGAACTTATCTTGGAAGCTACTAGGCTTTACATGCCAACAAAGAAATATTGTTCAAGGTTCAGGCCTAAATGGATCTCAGATGAACCAATGAGACATATGGCAGAGAAGAAAAATGCATGGGATACATACAAATTAACACGTGACACAGAAACCTACGATAGATATAAGTTGATCTGTAACCAAGTTACAAAGGAGGTTAGGCAGGCGAAGGCAGATTATGAGAAATCTTTGGCAAAGGATACAAAGAAAAACAGCAAAGAGTAATTTACTTATGTAAACTCTAGAAGGAAGGGGATGAATCAGATTGGTCCACTTGATATTGATGGTTCAACTGTTCATGATCCTGCTCAGGTAGATAAAACTAAATGAATATTTTGAATCGACATTCACAAATGAGGAGTCATTCAGCGAGGGGAATGCCAGAGGTGTATTCAACTCTTGAAGTAAGCAAGATAATCTTGTAATACCTGAGAGTAAAGTGAAGGAGAAATTGGTGAAGATACACACAAGAAAGGGACCTGGGGTAGATGGGATCTATCCAGTTATATTAAAGGAGGCAGCAAAGGAAGTAAGCAAACCCTTAGCCATAATTATGTGAGTTTCCTTGGACTCAGGGGAGGTACCCATAGACTGGAGATGTGCAAATGTGATCCCAATTCACAAAGGAGGATCAAAGGCTGACACAAGTAATTATAGACCTGTTAGTTTAACTTCTGTTCCAGGAAAATTAATGGAGTGACTGGTTAAAGAAGCACTGCAGGATCATCTAGACAAGACTTCAGTTATAGCTCAGACACAGCATGGTTTTGTGAAGGGGAAGTCTTGCCTGACCAATTTGATTGGATACTATGATGCAGTTACAAAAGAACTGGATGCAGGGAATAACTTTGATATTATATACTTCTTATACACTTCTTTGATATTATATATATCTTAGAAAGGCTTTTGATACTGTTGCACAAATTGGAGCAGTGTGGCATTGGAGGCAAAATGCTGCTATGGATAAAGGGGTGGTTGAGGGGGAGAAGGCAGAGAGTGCTAATCAATGGAAACTGCTCATCGTGGACTAATGGAGTCCCTCAGGGTTCATGGTTGGGTCCATTATTGTTTTCTGTATTTATAAATAACATTGATGATGGTAAAAGTAAAGTGCAGCCCTTATCAGGATGGAAGCCTCCTCAAAAATTCATGCTGAGGGAAATGGACCATAATCTGCCACGCTGGTCCAGTGCGGGTTGGCAGATCGACCGTATTCAGCAGTCAGGGGCTTGAACCCCGGTATACTCAAAGAGCGTGTGCTACTGCACTCCCGCTCTGCCCACTCGGCTACGGAGGCCGGAGTATTGATGATGGTATATCAAGTTAAATGTCCAAGTTTGCAGACAATACAAAGGTTGGCAGGGTTGTTAAGGGCACTTTTGACGCTATGCTGCTGCAACAGGATCTGGAAAGGTTGAGAAGATGGGCTGAGAGGTGGCAAATGAAGTTTAGCATTGACAAATGTAAAGTACTACATATGGGAAACAGCAACCCCAGAGCAGCGTATCAACTCTGTGGTACTACGCTGACAGTGTAGAGAATGAAAAGGACCTGGGGGCAATTGTGCATGCAGATATGAAGTTCTCTGAGCAGTGCAGATGGGCAGCAAGAGTAGCTCATGGTGTCTTATCAATGATATACAGGAATTTTTATTGCAGGGATAAGGAGGTGATTATTCCATTGTATAAGGCAATGGTCAGGCCACACCTTGAGTACTGTATACAGGTCTGTAGGCCTCATTTAAAGAAGGATATAGAGCTGCTGGAATGAGTACAGAGAAGGGCAACAAGATTAGTGATTGGAACAAAGGGTTGCTCTTAAGAAGAAAGGATTAAGTTCGGCAAATTACAGTGTCTGGAGACTAGGCACCGGCGAGGTGATCTGATAGAGGTGTATAAAGCCTTGAATGGTGTGAGCATGCTGATGGGATTCTGCCTTTTGCTCAGAATAATCACCTGAAAGGGCATAAATTCAAATTGAGGAAAGAAAGAGGTAGGATAGATGTGCGGAAATTTGCCTTTAGCCAGTGGGTAGTTAGTTGGTGGAAAAGACTTCCTTCCCTTGTTGTGGAAGTTGATAGCCTAAATAAATGTAAGGCTCAGCTGGACAGGTATTTCGAACGAACAGAGGGGTGAAGTGGAAGTTTTTTTTTTTTTTTCTTTTTTGGCTGATGCTGCATAAGCTTGCTTTCTTGAATCATTCTACTACTAATGCTAATTCTAATAAATAATAGAGTGGATGATATTAATCCATTCCAGAGACATCATCGTATTCTGAAAATATTGTAATGTGAACACAATTACACAATGTTTTACGGTAATTCGTTCCAAGACCACGGAAGTTGAAATTTTCTTCTTACTGCTCTCTTTAGGGGCCTGATAACCAGTACACACATGAATTAAATTCAGTAAATTTATGTCAAATAATATTAGTATAGCAACATGATGCAAGAGAGCAAGCGTATATAGCATCAGCCAAAAAAAAAAAAAAAAACATCTAATTTCACCCAACCACTCGTTCCAGATGTTTGTCTAGTTCTGTCATCAATCTATTTAAGCTATTAACTTCGACAACGAGAGGTGGAAGTTTGTTCCAGCAATCAACTACACACTGGTAAACTTCCACATATCCATTCTACAACTGTCTTTTCTCAATTTGAATTTATGCCCTCTCAGGCGATTATTCTGAGCAAGAGGAAGAATCCCACCACATTGAGCATACTCAAACCATTCAGGGCTCTATACACCGCAATCAGATTACTTTGCAGGTGCCTAGTCTGTAATTTGCAAAACTTAAGCTCTTTTTTCTTAAGAGAAAACTCTAATAATTCCATTCTCTAATCCCTTCATAGCTGTCCGCAAAATTACGCCAGGTCCTTTTCATTCTCTACCACTGTCAGCATAGTACCACACAGTTGATAACTTACTCTGGGATTACTGCTTCCCAATATGCAGTACTTTACATTTGTCAATGTTAAACTTCAGTTGCCTATTCTTAGCCCATCAGCTCAACTCTTCAAGATCCTGTTGCAGCAGCATACTGTCATTAGTGTCACTAACAACCCTGCTAACCTTTGTATCATCTGCAAACTTGGACCCTGGGAGACTCCATTAATAACATTAGTCCATGAAGAGCAGTGTCCATTGATTACCACTCTCTGTCTTCTCCCACACAACCATCCCTTTATCCATAGAAGGAATTTGCTTCCAGTGACACACTGCTCCAATTTGTGCAGCAGTCTTCCATGTGCAACAGTATCAAAAGCTTTTCTAAGATCCAAATATATGATATCAAAGTTATTCTCTGCATCCAGTTCCTTTGTGACCACATCATAGTATCCAATCAAATTGGTCAGACAAGACTTCCCCTTAACAAAACCATACTGTGTCCGAGCTATAACTGAAGTCTTGTCTAGACGATCCTGCAATGTTTCTTTGACCAGTGCTTCCATTAATTTCCTTGGAACAGAAGTTAAACTAAGAGGTCTATAATTATTTGTGTCGCCCTTTGATTCTCCTTTGTGAATTGGGGTCACATTTGCACATCTCCAGTCCATGCATACATCCCCTGAGTGCAAGAAAGCTTTCATAATGGCTAAGGTTTTTTTTTTTTTTTTTTTTATATATATATAAATCCCAAACACAAGAGGTATTAGAACCTACAATACTTAGTACTGTGCTTAGGTTGGAGGTTGAGAAGATGAAAGAAACATTTGTTGACATTGGACTTGAACTTCTGTAGACTGTAATTTTTAGGAATTACGTATGAAGGAAGGTTGTTCCAGAAAACGGCACTTGAAGGAATAAACAAGGAAGATGAAAAGATGGTTTTGTGTGGTTGAAGTTGGACAGTAAATGGATGTTGGCTGGTGATTGTTTTGAAAGAGAGAGCGAGAATTAAAGAAGCTAATTCAGAAGAACATTGCCCATGGACATATCTGTAGACGAGGCATGCAGCAGAAACAGTACATCTAGGAGACAGGGAGTGCAGAGACTCTGTTAGAGATGAGCCATTAATAAACCTAACTGCCCTCTTCTGAACAGAATCAAGAAGCCTGAGAGAGGTTTTGGGGACACCACCCCAGATTTGGGAACAATATTCCATGGTACTGTTCACTCTTTACAAATTTCCAATTTGTAAAGAGTGAACAGCTGTTTGGAAAAAAAGTAACACCAAGAGTGAAAGAGATAACCAAGTTTTTTTGATGCAGAGGAAGCAATATTTGTAATGTGATTGTGCCAAGAGAGATTAGAAGTCATGGTATTCCCCAAAAGAAATATATCATCTTGCCTAGAAATCGGAGTGTCACCAAAGATAAGCATAGGAGCAGCAGAATCTTTTGTGCGAGATATAAGACAAGACTGAGTTTTGGAGGGATTGAAATCAACTAAGTTGCTTTGCCCCACTGGACAATTGCCTGGAGATCGGCATTTAAGGAATTGGTAGCAGATTTTCGAGAAGTTGAAGCTGATTGAGCAGGACAGGGTTTCTCAAAATGGAAAGTGGAATGCAATGTGCTATCATCGGCAAAACTATGGATAGGATTTCTAGTCAATAGGAGGTCATTAATATACAAGAGGAAAAGATTGGGAGAAAGAACTGAACCTTGGGGTACACCGGCATTAGTGAAGAAGTTAGAAGACAGAGCCATCTACCATTACCCTCAGTGAGCGATCAGAGAGAAAACTGGATAACCAATTGCAAAAAACAGTTGGCAAACAAGATCAAAAGCCTTTGAGATGTCAAGACCGAACTTTTGTATTGAAATAGTCCATAAATGGGTAACATAAACCTAGCTTATTATCCCATATCTACAAGTTGTTCACAAGGGTCATTACTAACAGATTAGAAAGAATACTTGATGAGAATCAACCGAAAGAGCAAGCTGGCTTTAGGACAGGATTCTCAATTATGGATCACCTTCACGTAATATCACAGCTAATGGAGAAAGCAAATGAATATAAAACACCATTATGCCTAGCATTTGTGGATTATGAAAAGGCATTTGACTCCATACAGCATAAGGCAATGTTTCGGGCACTGGAAAGACAAGGCATAGATACTCCATATATTATGATTTTGAAGAAAATATATGAGAGTGCTACATCCTTTATTAGACTAGACAAAGACAGTAGCAAATTTAAAATCGAGAAAGGAGTTCGACAAGGAGACACAATATCTCCGAAGCTGTTTACTGCTGCCCTTGAGGAAGCTTTCAGAAGATTAGACTGGTCGCAGAAAGGAGTCAATGTGAACGGAGAGTACCTAAACCATTTACGATTTGCAGATGACATTGTAGTCATAAGCCACGATCCCAAAGAATTAGAGGAAAATCTTAATCAGTTATGCACAGTTAGTAAGGATTTTGGACTAAAGATGAATATGGCTAAAACAAAAGTAATGATGAACAAGTATGCCATGGAAAGGGAAATAATGATTGAAGGAGCAGTAATTGAAAAGGTGGAGTCATATACTTATCTGGAACAAGTTATTAGCTGTAATAATGATAAATGGCTGGAAGTCAAGAGAAGAAAAAATTTTGGATGGATAGCATTCAGGAAATATAGTCACATACTGAAGAGCAATATCCCAGTTTGTCTGAAACGTAAAATAATGAATCAATGTATACTCCCCACCATGACTTATGGAAGTGAAACTTGGGCACTCACCAAAAGAATGGAAGAGAAGCTACTACACAGCGAAGAATGGAACGAATTATATTGGGAATCAGAACGAATTATATTGGGAATCAGATTGGGAATTAGATAAGAAGAGAAACACATGGATTAGGCAGCAAACTCAAGTAAAAGACATTCTTATCAAAACTAAAGAACTAAAATGGTCTTGGGCAGGACACATAGCTCGAAGACATGATGACAGATGGACTAAGAAAATAACAGAATGGTACCCAAGAGGAGCTAGAAGAAAACCTGTAAGACAAAGGCGGAGATGGATAGATGAAATTCATGAGTTTGTGAGTAGTAAATGGATGGCAGTGCTCAAAACAGAAGGAACTGGAAAGTTGCTGGAGAGGCCTTCATCCTGCAGTGGATTGAAAATGGCTGATGATGATGATGATGAAACCAGAATATCACCAGTGGATCAACAATGACTGAATCCATACTGCCAATCGTTGATCAGATGGAAGGTTTCTAGGTAGTTTAAGATTTTGTGATTAATTGATTTCTCCATTACTTCAGAACCACATGGTTTGGGTAGACTTGGGAGAAGAGATGGGCAAAAGTTGCGGCCAATACCTTTGGCAAGAGACCAGAATCCTTGACTGCCATTAGGGCAAGAAGCAAGTTTTCTACTCTTAGCCTGTTCAAACTCTAGTTTGGACTGATTAATAACTGCTTTACAATTGTTGTGAGCTTTGGTGTAGGCAGAAAATGAAACTGAAGAATTAGAAACAAGCCAATTACGATATGCAACGTTCTTCTCCTGAACAGCCTTAGAACATTTATTTGAAAACCAAGGATTAGATAAAGGAGGAGGTTTTAAAGTGGAGTGTGGGATAAATGATTCCATTCCTGCAAGAATAATTTCACTGACACAATCTGAGCAAACATTGACATTAGAAGTTTTGAAACAGTAGTCCGACCGAGGAAAAGAAATCTCGCAGGTCATCCCATTTTGCATTCTTGTAATGCCAAATAATACGAGGTTGGGAATAGCCATGAGATAAAGGCTCCATTGGAGAAGAGATCAAAACTCAGCAAGTTGTGATCTGAAGTGTCTAAAGGACCTCTCACTTCGACCGTGCACTTAGAAGGGTTGCTTGTGAGAAAAAGATCAAACGTGCTGACTGTATGGTTAGAATTGTCCGGTATTCTTCTAGGTAAATGAACAATCTGTGCAAGGTCATTAGTAATTGCAAAAGCTTCAGCATCTCGACCAGCTGGGTCGGTATGACTAGAAAACGGAAGCCACCTGGAGTTTTAAACAATAAAATCACCAAGGAAAAACCTCGCTGTCAGAAAAGTTGGACCGGAGAAATTCAAGTTGCAAAGAGAGGAAGTCAAAGAGCTCCAAGTGATTAATGGAGTAGGGAGAACGGTAGAGACAACCGATGAATTTGATACAATGAGGTAGAGAGATTTTAAGCCGGAGAAGATCGAAAAGAGGAGATTCCGAATTACCAAGTCTCTGACAGAGAATATCGGAATGGACATATGCACAAGTACCACCTTTGAGACAAAAGGAATCATACAGCGAATAATTTGGGTAACTGAGATGAGCAGAAACTGAATCAACTGATAACTGAGATTCTGTCAGAAAAAGAACATGGGGTTTGGCAGACTGCCAGTGGAAATGGACATCATTGAGATTCCAATTAAGACCAGGAATATTTGTGAAATGAATTAGAAAGTGTTTGGGAGGTTTAGATCTTTTTGCAGATAAGTTTACTCTATTAGTTTCACAATTCTTGGTGTATTCAATAGTAAGAAGAAGTTGGTGGGACATGCTGTATGAAGTAATGAAATTTTTGGATACGGCGTACACATGGTAAGAATATACTCAGATCCTTGACATAATGTGGCCTCGATAATGGCCCCCGCATGGAGGAAGTCCTCCTCCATAGGTTCAGTCCAGTGTACTATCTAGCAGCCGGCTTGCAAACACCATTTTAGAGCTGTAGCCTTGAAATCTAAGGAAGATTGGATCTTGCCATAATGTCCATCATAACCTCAAAAGTCATCAGTCATACTGCATGATGGAAGAGATGGGGAAGGGTTTACTGGAAATCAGCTCTCGAGACTAAACACGGGTTCCACCACTTCAAGCCTCGAATAAGCAAAGTGGTGGTATTGCACTTGTTTATGAGAGTCATCTATCACCTAGTGCTGCCTGGTAACACAGAGGGGCAGCATTCCTCCATGTGGGGTGGGCACCACACCTCAACCCCTGCTTACGTTGGTTCATATCTGGATGGTCACCCACATGTGCTTGTGCATGGAGGTTATACTCAGGATTACTAACAGTCTCACCATCGTGAAGGTGCAAGCAGAGGATTTGGCTGTTCACAGACCAGGGTATTCCCTTATACAAGGGAATAATCACCTCCTTATCCCTGCTAGAAAAATTCCTATATATCATCGACAATACACCATGAGTTACTCTTGCAGCCTGTCTGCACTGCTCAGAAAACTTAATATCTGCCTGCACAACCACCCCCAGGTCCCTTTCATTCTCTACCACTGTCAGTGTAGTACCACAGAGTTGATACGTTGCTCTGGGTTTGCTGTTTTCCATATGTAGTACTTTACATTTGTCACCTCTCAGCCCATCTGCTCAACCTTTCCAGATCCTGTTGCAGCAGCATAGTGTCAGTAGTGTCCTTGACAACCCTGCCAACCTTCGTATCGTCTGCAAACTTGGACATTAAACTTGATATACCATCATCAATATCATTTATAAATACAGAAAACAATAATGGATCCAATACTGAACCCTGAGGGACTCCACTAATAACATTAGTCCACGATGAGCAGTGTCCATTGATTACCACTCTCTGTCTTCTCCCCCTCAACCACCCCTTTTATCCATAGCAGCAATTTGCCTCCAATGCCACACTGCTCCAATTTGTGCAGCAGTCTTCCATGTGCAACAGTATCAAAAGCCTTTCTAAGATCCAAGTATATAATATCAAAGTTATTCTCTGCATCCAGTTCTTTTGTGACTGCATCATAGTATCCAATCAAATTGGTCAGGCAAGACTTCCCCTTAACAAAACCATGCTGTGTCTGAGCTATAACTGAAGTCTTGTCTAGATTATCCTGCAGTGCTTCTTTAACCAGTGCCTCCATTAATTTTCCAGGAACAGAAGTTAAACTAACAGGTCTATAACTACTTGTGTCGCCCTTTGATCCTCCTTTGTGAACTGGGGTCACATTTGCACATCTCCAGTCCATGGGTACTACCCCCTGAGTCCAAGGAAGCTCTCATGATTATGGCTAAGGGTTTGCTTACTTCCTTTGCTGCCTCCTTTAATATAACTGGATAGATCCCATCCACCCCAGGTGCCTTTCTTGTATTTATCTTCAACAATTTCTCCTCCACTTTACTCTCAGTTATTACAAGATTCTCTAGCTTACTGCCAGAGTTGAATACACCTCTGGCATTCCCCTCACTGAATAACTCCTCATGTGTGAATGTCGATGCAAAATATTCATTCAGTTTGTTAGCTACCTGAGCAGGATCATCAACAGTTGACCCATCGATATCAAGTGAACCAATCTGATTCATCACCTTCCTTCTAGAGTTTACATAAGTAAAGAACTCTTTGCTGTTTTTCTTTGCATCCCTTGCCAAAGATTTCTCGTAATCTGCCTTCGCCTGCTTAACCTCCTTTGTAACTTGGTTACAGATCAACTTGTATCTATCATAGGCTTCTGTGTCACGTGTTAATTTGTATGTATCCCATGCATTTTTCTTCTCTGCCATATGTCTCATTAGTTCATCTGACATCCACTTAGGCCTAAACAATATTCCACCTTGAACAATATTCCTTAGTTGGTATGTAAAGCCTAGTAGTTTCCAAGATAAGTTCTTTGAATGCTTCCCATTTTGAATTTGCTGTTGGTAACATCATCACTTGGTCCCACTGTATAGAATTTAAATACTGTCTCAGTCCATCGTAGTCGCCTTTAAGAAAGCAATAAACGTTCCCTTTACCCCTAATGGTAGTTACCTCTTTGAGTAAATCCCACTTCAGCACACTGTGATCACTGCCACCTAGTGGTTCATTTACCTGAAAATTTATTAACTATACTCCTAGCATTGGTGTACATGCAAGTATACATGCACCTGTTCCTACTCTTGGTTACCCTAACAGCCCATGTATTCACTTGTTCCACTACGACTCCCAACAGTCCTTGAAATCTACATTACCTTATTTTCCAGGCTGTGGTCATTCTAATAAAAGCAGTGCAAGAATCACTTTTACCTCTGCTAACCTTTTAGTCTGTGTAGCTAGTAGTTTTCCAACCCACCTAACACTGCCTCGATAGCATCCGCAAATATTCTTGCACCCTTTCTATTTAAGTGTACCCCACACCTGTAGAAGCAGTCTCTTCTGTCAACAACCACAAATAAGGCTGACAAAACTTCTACCCCTCGAGCCTTGCACAATCTCTCCAGGGCCAAATTGATTGACAAGGCTCTCATCATATACTCCCTCCTATCGAGTGCGGGCAGAATTGCAAACACTTTCACATTTAACCCTAACTCGTGACTTTTTTCCACCATTGACCTTTACTTGACGAGTAAATCTACAGATCTCTTATTCTTAATGTCATTAGTTCCAACGTGTATAAGAACATCACCTTTTGTGCCCTTAAAAGATGGTATCTGCTCTACGTCATCAACTTTTGCCCCTGGCAGACATACCATGGTCCTGTTCCACCTATCCTTCTTGCATAGTATATTTCCCGTCTCCCTCATACTAGAGTCACCAACAATAACTAGTTCCTTTGGGACCAGCACATTTTGCCTTGGAGATTGCCTCTGTTTTGCCTGATGCACAGGAGTGAGCTCTCTTGTTGAGCTGGGCAGCTGAAAGCTCAATGGGCCCTCATATTAATTTCTTCAAGGGCATTTACCCTAAACCTCAAGCTCTCATAGATGCCCATCAGAACACTGGGCTGGTTCCTAATTTCTTGACACCTAGCACACACAAAGGCATCCGCCTTGGCTAGATCATATCCTGTTTCAGAAAGGTCGGCAAACATTTCACATTTGGCACATTTTTTGAGACTGGTGATGCATTGGAGAATCACCCCCTTCATTTTTCCCCTGAGAAACAGCACTTTCAAAAGTCTGTGATCTTTGCTTCGCAGCTCTAATCTGGGTCATGATTTACATTAAAATACAATTTAATTAACAATTAATATTACTAAGATTAATATTATTTTCGATTAATTGTTAATACTATAATAAGCTAACAGATTCCTAATATGGTGCTTTGTAATACACTATCTTTATACCTTATGCTATCAGTTCGCGATATATATATGTTAAGCTATTTCTTATCGTTTTATGGCATATAATATTGTAGTCATACAATATTGTATCTCTGTGTAGTGCTCTTTCATTCTTTTGGTGAGTGCCCAAGTTTCACTTCCATAAGTCATGGTAGGGAGTATACACTGGTTGATTTCTTTACGTTTCAGACAATGATTTTTTTTTTTTTTTTTGATTTGGTAGTTGTTGGCGCATCGGCTTCTGTGGCCATATTGCACCTCGCAGGGTTTTTGCAGTACTTTGATCCAAGCC
Organism: Mastigoproctus giganteus; assembly: GCF_048544385.1. NCBI lineage: Eukaryota > Metazoa > Arthropoda > Arachnida > Uropygi > Thelyphonidae > Mastigoproctus > Mastigoproctus giganteus. The sequence goes on along the minus strand of NC_143582.1, from coordinate 105,893,246 downwards.
CGAGGCGGGAATCGAACCCACGACCTTTGGGTTGCCGGGCAGGTACTTTACCCACTCGGCTACGTTTCAGACAAATTGGGATATTGCTCCTCATTATGCGACTATATTTCCTGAATGCTACCACCCAAAATGTATTCTTCTCTTGACTTCCAGCCATTTATTACAGCTAATGAGTTGTCCCAGATAAGTATATGACTCCACCTTTTCAATTACTGATCATTCAATCATTGTATCCCTTTCTGGGGCATATTTTTTCATCATTACTTTTGTTTTAGCCATATCCATCTTTAGTCCAAAACCCTTACTAACTCTGCATAACCGATTAATATTTTCCTTATATTCTTTAGGAACTTGGCTTATGACTACAATGTCATCTGCAAATCGTAAATGGTTTAGGTACTCTCCGTTCATATTGACTCCTTTCTGCAACAAGTCTAATCTTCTGAAAGCTTCCTCAAGGGCAGCAGTAAATAACTTCGGAGATATTGTGTCTCCCTGTCAAACTTCTTTCTCAATTTAAAATTTGCTACTGTCTTTGTCTAGACTAATAAAGGAGGTAGCGTTCTCATATATATTTTCTTCAAAATCATAATATATGGGGTATCTATGCCTTGTCTTTCCAGTGCCCGAAAATTGCCTTATGCTGTATGGAGTCAAATGCTTTTTATAATCCACAAAGGCCAGGCATAATGGTGTTTTATATTCATTTGCTTTCTCCATTAGCTGTGATATTACGTGAAGGTGATCCATAGTTGAGAATCCTGTCCTAAAGCCAGCTTGCACTTTTGGTTGATTCTCATCAAGTATTTTTTCTGATCTTATAGTAATGGCCTTTGTGACAACTTGTAGATGTGAGACAACAAGCTAATTAGTCCATAATTTCCAATTTGATTTATCTTCTTTCCTATGCAGCAAAACTATGATTGCATTATTCCACTCCTTAGGTGTCACACCTTGCCAGTTTTTGTGTCATGTCTCTTCCTTCCAATTTTAACAATTCTACAGTAACTTCATCTTTCCCCAGGGTTTTCTGATTCTTTATTTTCTTCAACACATGTTCTACCTCATCAGGAAGGATATTGAGTGTGTCATATGTGTTACTATTTTGCGACCCATCTTCCCCACTGCTGGCATCATTCTCTCGCTCCTTATATAATTCTATATAATAGTGTTCTGCTATTTGAATGATGGCTTCTTTGCTATTTATGAGTACACCATCGCTATTCTTCAGTTTCAGTATTATTTGTCTTTCTGTATTACTGTACATGCCTGCTGATTTAAATCCCTTGTTTTCCCTTAATGCTTGTTCTACTTTTCTTGTGTTAAATCTTCTTATGTCCTCTCAGAGACTCTTTCTAATGGTTTTTGCCTAACTCAATATACTCAATTTTCTCCTTTTCAGTGTTTATCTTGCTCTTCATTTGTCATCTTCGGTTCATCATGACATGTGTTTCTTGACTAATTTTTTCTTCTTTGGATTTATCATTTCCAGAAAGTTGTAATATTCTTCATCGATATCTTAGTCCTGAGCAGTCTGCAGAAGCTCAAACTTGTTCTTAAGTTCCAGTACATACTGCTTTTTCTCCTACTCTGTTATCTCAAAGATCTTCATATTATTTACTCGAGTCAATTTTTTCCTTTCTTTTCTTACATCTATATCAAGTGTGCATCTTACCATTCTGTGATCACTTCCAACATTTACCATGTTCAGGATGGTAACAATGTTCGCGATATATCTTGTATTAGCGAGGATGAAATCTATTTCATTAGTTCATAATCCATTTGGGCTCTTCCATGTCCACTTTCTGTTCACCCTTTTATTGAAAGCAGTGTTCATTACTGACATTCCTCGAGATTCTGCAAATTCCCCAAGTCTTTCGTCTCTTTCATTTCTTTCACCAATTCCATAGTTCCCCTTTCTACGCTGTTTTGTCTCTTTTCAACCTTAGCATTGAAGTCCCCCATAATGATAGTGTAGTGGATTTTCTGCTCATCGAGAAGACTTTTAAATTTTGGTGTATATTTCTTCAATCTCTTCATCATCATGGCTCGATGTTGGTGCACAAATCATCATAACGTTTATCTTGTACCTCTTAGAAATCCTGAGTAGTAGATATTCGTTATTGACATAGTAACGAGTATCAATTCCTTTAGCTTACGAACTCTGCTCGAAAGCATTTCCAGGAGTGCTGGTGGCAGTAGTAGTAGTAGCATGTGATGCAAAAAGCAAGTTGTAGGCATTACCTTTTACCTTATTAGTTCTTATTGCATTGACTTGCGAATTGTAATCCTGGTCGGTTCATCAATCGTAAGGGTATTGTTTTATACTTTGCCTCGCCAATTGTAGGCATAAATGCTTTGGTTTTTATTATTAACCATATATCCTTGGCTACTAAACTAAACCCTACTTTAATTTTATTTATGGAAACTATCAAGTTATCCTTGGGCCTCTGACTGCTTCTACAAGATTTCAGGTTTAATTGCATTTTTAGCTAGGAATTGAGTGAGGCAATTGACAAACTCGCTTAAAAAGTTTAACATGTTTAATTATAGAAATTGACTTAAAGGTTTACAAAATTGATCAACAAAACTCTTCATATTACAAACTTTCCTCACTGGGATAAACCACAACAATAAGTTCATTCAGCATATCTTGTTACTAAATGGAAACAATAGTTCCTTTACAATATCCAATTTGTTTATCCAGATATTCCTTAGGCCAGTTCAAAATATCACAGTTAGGATTTCAGAATGCTTTTCTTCCCCTTTTGGATTATTGTCTTGACTAGAAATAATAATACGAAACAGTACTTACAATTATTTTCACTTCTCCGACCTTTTGGACCAGTTCCTTTATTTTCTAGCATTTTCTTTAACGATTTCCACATCAGATTAAACTCTCCTCTATCAAACTCACCTTGAAATGGCATATACTTATTAACTGCCCAGTTATTTTAACTTTATTAGCACTTGAAACTACTAGTTGCATAACCATAGCTAATTACAATTCCTAAACACGACTTTCCTCGATTACTAACTTACTCGCTGCTTCCAAACTTGTTAACTCCGAACGACTTATGCCCTATTGAAATAATTACACTCGAATACCAGCCAAACAGTTAAAATTTTACTATAAAATAAAATATAAAATAAATATGATACAAATATCAGTTAAACTAGACTATTACAATAACTACAATAAAATAGATTAAAACAATTAAAAACAATGCTAAAATTGTTAAAATATACTGAAATACCGAAGCTTTCGGAGACCACTGTCTCCTTCCTCAACAGTGTACTGTTACTGGCATGCCATATCCTTAAGTAACAGGCCCATGGCACTCAAACACGTGATTCACCAGGCACATAGTAGGTATTTCCCACTTGCGCACCGGAAACAGAAGTGGCTCGGGTGCGTGCCATACGAAATCGATCATCACGTCTGAGGACAACCACCTCAAACATGGGGTGTAAACACATACCCCTGTCCCTGTTAATAGTATTATGACTAGATGCATCGATTCGTAAGCTCTTGAGCCACTTGCATTCCCAGAACCCATGGGCACGGTCAGTTATGACCGTGTCCTCAGAATGACTTATGCCCTTACACCGGCAAATCCTCTCGTCTGTAATCCGACAATATTCACGCTGTTTCCTGACTATTACTCTCATGGAACTCCTTTCTCTACAACTCCTACCTCTACAACTAACTTAACACTACTCAATTATTTCTTATATATCCCATATTTACCCATGATTCCCCTGAATTTTGACCTGACCTGCCCTAGGTAAGTCAAACGTTCCCGGCAATTTTTTTTTTTTTTTTTTCAAATTACGCTTAAGCTTACAATCCCTCCACCTTTACTGTAGAAAATTCCTGCTAAAGGATTTTCTAGAATGTCCATTAGTTTTCTAGTTCCCTAAATATTCTTCCCCCTTCTTATATTTGTTTTAGTTCCGGACACAAAAGTCAACCCTATTTAATCTAAAGTAATCGGCGCCTATCTAGGGGTTCATTCTTTTCGCCCGCTCTTTCCCTTTTTTGCATTTCTTGACTCAAGTCCACATAGATTCTTCTTCTTCCTAAATTGGAATCCTGGAAGTATTCTCCTCCCATAAAAAAATATCTCTTTAACATGTCCATGTGCTCTATTCTAGTTTCTCTGCTTAGTCTGAGTTCTCTTATCTTAAACGTAACTTTCAATAACCTTTCTATTATTCGATATGGCCCCTTGGCCCCTCTCTTCCAACCCCCTTTCTTCCGGTTGCTCTCTTTAATCAATACCCAATCCCCTACTGCAAATGCCTTCTGTTCTCGCCCCATGTTTAGCCTCTCCCTCTGTTTTTGGCTACTTACCTCACTTTGTATTTTTGCCAGCTCTCTGGCCCTTTCAAAACTAAAGGCGATTTTTTTCCTTAAATTCATTTACGTCTCCCTAAATTCCATTCGGTTTCCCTGTGCCTCTAACTCAAGGGGTAACCAAGGATCAAATCCCATTAGTAAATAACTTGGTTTCTCCTTTACGCTCTTATGTACCGTGTTTCAAATAGCAAAAAGGCAATAAGGCAGCTGTACGTCCCAATCATTTCCAGATTTATTTGTTAGGGCTTTTAGGATTTTCTTAATAGTTCCGTTCAATCATTCGCAGAGCCCACTGCTTTGTGGCCTGTATCAGGTTGTGCTCAACTTCCTTATTTTTAGCATCTGACATAATTGAATAATTAGTTCAGACTGAAAATTTGTTCCTCTGTCGGTAAGGATGCTCTTGCAGCATCCGCATCAGCACACTATGTTCTACGAATGCTTTAGCTACTGTCTCTGCACTTTGGTTCCTTAAAGCAATTGTTTCAGGATAGCGGGTGAACATGTCTACTATGGTGAGGATATAGCTGTTCCCTCGCTCTGTAATGATTAATGGTCCTATAATGTCTAAAGCTACTGCCTCAAATGATTGTGTGGGTTGAAGGTGTTGTTGCAGTGGGGCTTGGCCCTTGAAGGGTTTTCTGATCTGACACATATAGCAAGTTTTACAAAATTATTTCACATGTGCATTTAAACCTTTCCAGGTATAATTTTCCCATATTCAACTTTTTTAGAGTCTTATCCATTCCATAATGTCCCATGACCTTGCTTTCGTGATGTGTCTCTAACAGACATTGCTTCATTTTGTTTGGTATGACTAGCCTAGCTTTTTGTTCTCCTCATTCGTCCGTCGCCCCTACCTGCACTAATAGACCCTGGTGGTTTAGCTGGTAACCCATTCCTTCTCTTTTGAGTTTTTCTCCTTTTCCTACTCCTCTTATCTCCCTTAATTTAGTATCTTCTTGTTGGGCCTTCCTTATAGCCTCTACATCCCAATCGGCGTTTCCGATTATAAGCATATCGTCTTCCCTTTCTCTCCGAGTCATTAACTCTTCCATAATGTTTGCGTTGGAGCTCTCCTCTATTTTCTCATACTCAGCCCGGCTTATGTAATCGGCCACTACGTTCTGTCTGCCAGGGATGCAGGTTACCTGTATGTCGTATTCTTGTATTTGCAAACTCCAATGGATAAGCCTCGCATTTTTATCTTTTATCTGATCCACTATTCGGAGTGGTTGATGGTTGGATAACACTCTCACCATTCTTCCATATACCAAATATCTGAATTTCCCTAGGGCGAAAACTATCGCTAAGGCCCCCAAGTTCACACGTCACCTAATTCCACTCATGTTTGTTCAGGGGTTGTCCGCAGTATCTGATAGGTTTCCTTCCCCCTTCTTCTACCTCCTGCTCCAGTACTCCAGCTATCCTGTTCAACGAAGCGTCACAAGTCAGATAGAATTCTTTGCTAGGGTTTTTGGTTTTGGTTGGTTTTTTTTTTTTTTTAGGAGCATTAGCAACTAAGGCCATATTGCTACGGGGATATGCGGTGGTCATTCCCTGACCTTTCCACATCTTCTGTATTTGGTGGTCACGGGCTCGAACCCCGGTCTAATCAAGAAGCTTTGCTAGGGTCTGGATGGATTAATATAGGTCGACTAGTTAGTAGTTTCTTTACCTTAGCAAATGCCTCCACCATGGCTTCTTCAGTTAAACAGAATTTTACACCCTTTTTTGTCAGCACGGTTAGCGGTTTCAGTAGTTCGGCGCTGTTAGGTATGTATTTTTTATAAAAGTTAACCGTCCCTAAGACTTGTCTAACTTCCCTTATGTTTTTGGGGGGCTTTAATCTGGAGATCGTCTCTATGTTTCTGTTGCTAGGCCAGATACCTTCCTGTGAAATAGTATGTCCCAAGTATTCTACTTCGTCCACTAGGAATTTACATTTGATTGATCTCTTTAGTCTCAAATTTGCTTCCTCCATTTTCTGGAACACAATTTTTAGCAGTTTTAGGTGTTCTTCCCCAGATTCAGAGTAAATTAAGATATCGTCAAGGAAACAGATTACGCCCTTTCCCAGTAACTCTGACAGTATATTACTCATCATGCTCTGGAATGATGCTGCCGAATTTTTCGCTCCCTGAGGCATTCTGGTCAGGTTAAACTTTCCGAATGGGGTATTGAATGCAAATATTTCCTTTTGCTCATGTTTTAGGGGAATTTGGTAACACCCAGGATTCAAATCTAATTTAGAAAATACCTTAGCCCCTTGGAGGCTGTTCATTATCTCAGCTATATGTGGTAACGGAAAATCAATTGGCCTAGTGATTTTATTTATTTTTTGGAGGTCCAGCACTATTCTTACCCCCCGTTCAGGTTTATTCACTACTAATACAGGGCTATTCCAATATGAGGTTGACCTCTCTATTATATCCCATTAGCTTCCATTGTCTTTCAGTTCCTGACCTAGTCTTCCTAACTGTGCCTGCGGTATACGGTATTGCCTGGTATAAATCGGGTGCTGTTGGGTGAGATGCACTGTATGTTTCATTACATTAGTCACTCCTACTTCCGTTATTTTCTCTGCAAAAATTCAGTTATACTGCTTCAATAACCCTTGTATTTCTTGCATAAGAGCTTTATTTTCTAAATTATTGCTACCCATTAATTGTATTTCTTCTGTTAACCCTTCTTTTTGCCTGTCTTCTACCTGCGTTTTTTCCCATACCGTGCCTTGGCTGCAATCAATGCAGAACCTTGCTTCCCGCCAAAATTCTAATCCTAGTATGGCATCGTATTTCTTCCCCTTTATCCCCTTGGATACCAAGAAATTGTGTAGTATGGGGGCCTCTCCCATTTCCAATGTCACTGGGCCAGTGACCACATAATCGGACCTGTTTCTGTTTGCCCTATTCCTTGTAAAATGTAGCTGCCACAGGGCTTTATTCCCGACGTTTCCCGGCTCTTAAATTCTACAAAATATTCCCAGGTTAAGACTGATTTCATGGCCCCAGTGTCTACTAAATATTTTCCCTGCAAATTGCCTGTCTTTCCCTTCACATACATTAGGTTTTCGTTTACCACTACCTTATCTACTAGGGTTACTAACCTAATGCAGTTCTGTCTAAAATTTTGGGGTTTTCCTCCCCTTCCCGGTTGATTAATTTCACGATTATCTCCCCCCCCCCTTAGGGATGATTTTGGAATGGTTGTACTTCTGTCTACTAATGTTGTGGGCATCCCGTGCCTATAGCTGGGCCCCAGTCGTCATTGTCTCGCAATATCTCCTCTTTCTTCTGGTTCTCCACATCTGTTCCTAGGACAGAACTTGGCCCAATGGTTAGGACTATTGCATATGTAACAACTGCTGTTACTTCCCCCCCCCACCACCTTATTCCATTTCTCATAAGGTGTTGCACCTTCACTTTCCTCCTTACATTCCCCTTCAGCTACTTGGGTTATCCCCTATTTACTTTCATTAAATTGTTTTATTAACCAGTCTATTTTTCTCTCAAGTTTGTCTATCCGGGTTTCTTTTTTAGTGGTTCGTTCTTTCCCTTTTTGTGTTTCCTTTCCCCTTTTTTCATTTCCCATGCTTACATTTATCGTGTATATTTCTCGCTTTGTGTCGATTCTAAAATTTAATTCTAAACATTCTTCTGATTCGGCATATAAAAATGCTTGTTTCAAAGTTTCGGGCTTTTTTCGCATAACCTCTTTTCTGAATTTATCATTTAACCCTTTTATAAATTGCCCTGTTAGTAGTTTTTCAAAAACCCTTTCTTCTGTGGCATCAATCTTTATTTTCATTCTAACAGCTTTTAACCTCTATAGGAATTCAGCGAATGATTCCCCCCTTGTCTCGTAAACCCTTCTAATTTACCTTCCACCGCGAGAAATGATTCTTTCTTTGCAAACAATTTTCTTTGGTTTATCCCTCACTGGGATAAACCAAAACAATAAGTTCATTCGGCATATCTTGTTACTAAATTGAAACAATAGTTCCTTTACAATATCCAATTTGTTTATCCAGTTATTCCTTAGGCTAGTTCAAAATATCACAGTTACGATTTCAGAATACCTTTCTTCCCCTTTTGGATTATTCTCTTGACTAGAAATAATAATATGAAACAGTACTTACAATTATTTTCACATCTCTGACCTTTTTGGACCAGTTCCTTTATCTTCTACGCTTTCTTTAACGATTTCCACATCAGATTAAACTCTTCTCTATCAAACTCACCTTCAATTGGCATATACTTATTAACTGCCCACTTATTTTAACTTGACACTTGACACTACTAGTAAAACTATACTTGCTACCTGGGAGTCTAGAATGCTGATGGAACTGATATTTGGGTGACACTCAAATCAAGTGGACCCAATTTCGGCGAAGTCCGGACGGTCTATGACAGCCAAATCCTCTGCTTGCACCTTCGCGATAGTGGGACTATTAGTAATCCTCGGAATAACATCCATGCACAAGTACATGGTGGGTGACCACCCAGGTGTGAACCAACATAAGCAGGGGTCGAGGTGTGGCGTCCCCACCACATGGAGGAATGCCGCCCCTCTATGTTACCAGGCAGTACTAGGTGGTAGATGACTCTCATCAACCGGTGAAATACCATCACTTTGCTTATTGGAGGCTTGAAGTGGTGGAACCCATGTTTAGGCTCTAGAGCTAAGTTCCGGTCAACCATTCCCCATCTCTTCCATCATGCAGTATGATTGATGACTTTTGAGGTTATGATGAACGTCGTGGCGAGATCCAATATTCCTTACATTTCGAGGGTACAGCTCTAAAACGGTGTTCACAGGCCGGCTGCTAGTTAGTACACGGGACCGAACCTATTGGTAACTCTCTAGGAGGCTTCCAGATCAGCTAGTGTATAATGTTGCTACCTCTACTCTGCCAGACAGTGACTGGAGGGAGTCTGAGTAGTTTGTATGTGGGGGCCGAGACCACGTTATGTCAAGGATCTGGGTATATTCATACCATGTGTACGCCATATCCAAAAATTTCATTACTTCATTCAGCATGTCCCACCCACTTATTCTTACTATTGAATACACCATGAATTGTCAAACTAATCGAGCAAGCTTATCTGCGAAAAGATCTAAACCTCCCAAGCACTTCCTGATTTATTTCACAAATATACGTGGTCTCAATTTTGATTTCAACGATGTCCATTTCCACTTGCAGTCTGCCAAACCCCATGTACTTTTTCTGACAGAATCTCAGTTATCGGTTTATTCAATTACTGCTCATCTCAGATGCCCAAATTATTCAATTTATGATTCCTTTTGCTTCAAAGGTGATACTTGTGCATATGTCCGTTCTGATATTCCCTGTCAGAGACTTGGCAATTTGGAATCTCCTCTCTTTGATCTTCTCTGGCTTAAAATCTCTCTACCTCATTGTGTCAAATTCATCTGTTGTCTCTACCTTTCTCCCAACTCCACTAATCACTTGGAGCTCTTTGACTTCATCTCTTTGAAACTTGACTTTGTCCAGTCCAACTTTCTTAACAGTGAGGTAATTTTCCTTGGTGATTTTAATGTTCACCACTCTAGCTGGCTTCCGTTTTCTAGTCACACCGACCCAGCAGGTTGAGATACTGAGACTTTTGCAATTACTAATGACCTAGCACAGATTGTTCATTTACCTACAAGAATACCGAACAATCCTAATCATACAGCCAATACAATTGATCTTTTTCTCACAAACAACCCTTCTAAGTACACGGTCGAAGTGAGAGGTCCTTTAGGCACTTCAGACCACAACTTGGTGATTGTCTCTTCTCCAATGGAACCTTTATCTCATGGCTATTCCCAACCTCGTGTTGTTTGGCATTACAAGAATGGAAAATGGGATGACCTGCGAGAGTTCTTTTCTTCTTTTCCTTGGTCGGATTACTGTTTCAAAACTTCTGATGTCAACATTTGCTCAGATCGTGTAAGTGAAATTATTCTTGCAGGAATGGAATCCTTTATCCCACACTCCACTTTAAAATCTCGTCCTTTATCTAAACCGTGGTTTTCCAATAAATGTGCTGAGGCTGTTCAAGAGAAGAATGTTGCATATCGTAATTGGCTTGTTTCTAATTCTTCAGTTTCATTTTCTGCCTACACCAAAGCTCGCAACAATTGTAAAGCAGTTATTAATCAGTCCAAACTAGAGTTTGAACAGGCTAAGAGTAAAAAACTTGCTTCTTGCCCTAATGGTAGCCGAGCATTCTGGTCTCTTACCAAAGTTATTGGCCGCAACTTTTTCCCATCTCTGTCCAAACCAGATGGTTCTGTTGTCACTTCAGCCAAGGATAAAGCTGACCTGATAGCATCCCATTTTTCTTCCAGCTCATGTATTAATGATCTTGGTAAAACACCTCCCACCATTCCCAATATGCTGCATTCAATGCCTCCTGTTATCTTCCGTCAAAAGGATATCAGAAGGATTTTGATGAATCTTGATGCTAAGAAAGCTCCAGGTCCTGATGGTATTTCTCCACTTGTTCTCAAAACCTGTGCTCCTGAACTTACTCCTATTCTTTGCCGCCTTTTTTTCACTTTCTTATTCCAAAGGTGTTTTTCCTTCTGCTTGGAAATTTGCTCATATCCAGCCAGTTTCTAAAAAGGGTGACAAATCCCTCCTATCCAATTATCGTCCCATTGCAATTACTTCTACTCTTTCTAAAGTAATGGAGAAATCAATTAACTTCCAACTCTTAAACTACCTAGAAACCTTCCATCTGATCAACGATCCCCAGTATGGATTCCGTCAGTGTCGATCCACTGGTGATATTCTGGCTTATGTTACCCATTTATGGACTAATTCAATGGAAAGGTTCGGTGAAACACAAGTAGTTGCTCTTGACATCTCAAAGGCTTTTGATCGTGTTTGGCAAAAAGGTCTTCTAAACAAGCTTCCAGCTTATGGTTTGCCAACTGATTTTAGTAATTGGTTATCCAGTTTTCTCTCTGATCGCTCACTGAGGGTGATGGTAGATGGCTCTCTGTCTTCTAACTTCTCCACTAATGCCGATGTCCCCCAAGGTTCAGTTCTTTTCCGAACTCTTTTCCTCTTGTATATTAATGACTTTCTTCCATTGACTGGAAATTCTATCCATAGTTTTGCAGATGATAGCACACTGCATTCCACTTTCCATTGTGAGAAACCTTGTCCTGCTCAATCAGCTTCAACTTCTCGAAAATCTGCTACCAATTCCTTAAATGCCTATCTTCAGGTAATTCTCCAGTGTGGCAATTAGTTGATTTCAACCCTTCTAAAACTCAGTCTTGTCTTATATCTCGCAAAAAAGATTCTTCTGCTCCTATGCTTATCTTTAGTGACACTCCGATTTCTATACAAAATGATATATCTCTTTTGGGGATTACCCTGACATCTAATCTCTCTTGGCACAAGCACATTACAAATATTGCTTCCTCTGCATCTAAAAAAACTTGGTTTTCTCTTTCGCTCTCGGCGTTACTTTTCTTCCAAACAGCTGCTCACTCTGTATAAATCGCAAATCTGTCCTGCCATGGAATATTGTTCCCACATCTGGGGTGGTGCCCTCAAAACCTCTCTCAGGCTTCTTGATTCCATTCAGAAGAGGGCAGTTAGATTAATTAATGATTCATCTCTAACAGAGTCTCTCCACTCGCTTTCTCATAGACGTACTGTTTCTGCTGCATGCCTCTTCTACAGATACTTCCATGGGTACTGTTCTTCTGAATTGGCTTCTATAATTCCTGCTCTCTCTTTCAAAACAGTCCGAAAACGTGTCACCACCAGCCAACATCCATTTACTGTCCAACTTCAAACCCACAGAACCAACTTTTCATCTTCCTCATTTATTCATTCAACTGCCGTTTTCTGGAACAACCTTCCTTCATACGTATTTCCTGAAAATTACAATCTACAGAAGTTCAAGTCCAATGTCAACAAATATCTTCTTTCGTGTTCTCAACCTCCAACTCAAGCACGGTACTAAGTACTATAGGTTCTAATACCTCTCGTGTTTGAGATTCACATAAAAAAAAAAAAAAAAAAAAAGTTGCCTAACTGTAACTAATTACAATTCCCAAACATGACTTTCCTTGCTTCCAAACTTGTTAACACCGAACGACTCATGCCCTTACACCGGCAAATCCTCTCATCTGTAATCCGACAATATTCTTGCTGTTTCCCGACTATTACTCTCATGGAACTCCTTTCTCTACAGCTCCTCCCTCTGTAACTCCCACCTCTATAACTCTTCCGTCTATAACTCCTACCTCTACAACTAACTTAACGTTACTAAACCAGTCCTTATATATCTCATTTTTACCCAACCTCACCTAGGTAAGTCAAACGTTCCCCGTAATTTTTTTTTTTTTTTTAAATTAAGCTTACAAAGTGTATGAGCTTATGCAGCAGCAACCAAAAAGAAAAAAAAAAAAAAAAAAAAAACCAACAAAACAATCCCCTCTAAATATTTGTCCAGTTCCTCCTTAAATTTATTTAACCTATCAACTTCCACAATGACAGATGGAAGTTTGTTCACGCAATTAACCACCCGCTGGTTAAAGGCAAATTTCCACACATCTATTCAACATCTGTCCTTCCTCAATTTCAATTTATGCCTCCTTAGGTTCGTAATCTCAAGAAGTGAAAGAATCCCATCAGAATTCAGCATGCACAACCCATTCAAGGCCTTATACACCTCAAACATGTGTCTAGTCTCCAGCTGCTGCAATTTGCAGAACTTAAGCATCTCCTGGTAAGAGGATCCTTTCATTCCCATCACCAATCTTGTTGCCCTTCTCTGTACACGCTCAAGCAAATCTACATCCTTCCTAAAATGAAGCCTCCAGACCTGCAACGTAGTACTGAAGTCGTGGCCTGATCCTTGCTTTATACAGAGGGACAATTACCTCATTTTCCCTGCTAGCAAAATTCCTGTATATCATTAACAACACTCCACGCCCTGCACTGGCAGCCTGTGTGCATTGGTCAAAAAACTTCATATCTGACTACACAATTACTCCCAGGTCTTTTTCATTTTTTACCACCTTAAGTGTAGTACTACACAGTTGGTACATTTCTCTGGGGTACTACATATAGGTATACTTCTACCCATATGCAGTACTTTGCAATTTTCAATGTTAAACTTCAGTTGCCACTTCTCAGCCCATCTGCCCAAATTTTCTAGATCTTGTTGCAGTAGCACACTGCCATTACTGTCATTTACAACCCTGCCAACCTTTGTAACATCTTCAAACTTCGATATTACGCATGATATACCTTCATCGATATCACTGATAAATATACAAAACAAAAGTGGATCCAACATTGAACCCTGTGGGACTCCACTAATAACATTAGTCCACGAAGAGCACCCATTGATTACCACCCTCTGTCTTCTCCCACTCGACCATCCTTTTATCCATTGTAGCAACTTAGCCTTAATACCATTCTGCTCCAATTTGTACAGTAGTCTTCCATGCGCAACAGTGTCAAAAGCTTTCCTGAAATCCAAGTATATGATATCAAAATTATTTTTCACCTCCAGTTCCTTTGTAACCACATCATAATAAACATCAAATTTGTCAGACAAGACTTTCCCTTAACAAACCCATGCTGTGTCTGAATTATTGCTGCAGTCTTGTTTAGATGATCCTGCAATGCATCTTTAACCAGTGACTCCATTATTTTACCCGGAACAGATGTTAAACTAACTGGTCTGTAATTACTCGTGTCACCCTTCGATCCCCCTTTGTGAATTGGGGACACATTTGCACATCTCCAGTCCATGGGGACCTCCCCTGAGTCCAAGGATGCTCTCATAATTATGGCTAAGAGTTTGCTTACTTCCTTTGCCGCCTCCTTTAATATAACTGGATAGATTCAATCCACCCCACGTGCCTTTCTTATGTTTAACTTCAACAATTACGCCTCCATTTTGTTCTCGGTTATTACAAAATCATTAAGCACCCTGCTACAATTTGATAACCTTGTGGCATTTTCAAACCTTAATAACTCCTCACGTGTGAATGTAGATGCAAAATCTCATTCAGTTTGTTTGCTATCTGAGAAGGATCATCAACAGTCGAACCATCAATATCAAGTGGACCAATCAGATTCATCCCCTTCCTTTTAGAGTTTATGTATGTAAAGAAATCATTGCTGTTTTTCCTAGCATCCTTTGCCAAATATTTCTCGTAATGTCTTCGCCTACCTAACCTTCTTTGTGACTTGATTCACTTCTGTGTTACCTGATAATTTATAAGCATCCCATGCATTTTTCTTCTCTGCCACGAGTCTCATTAGTCCATTTGACAACCATTTAGGCCTAAACCTTGAACAATATTTCTTAATAGGTATGAAACGTTTAGTAGTATCCACGATTAATTCCTTGAATACTTCCCACTTAGAATTTGCTGTTGGTAACATCATCAGTTGGTCCCAGTGTACAGAATTTAAAAACTGTCTGAGACCTCTGTAGTCACCTTTACGAAGTGTAAAGCCCTTCCCTTTAGTCTTGATCGTAGTTACATCTTTAAGTAATTCCAACATCAGTAGATTGTGATCACTGTCACCCAGAGGTTCCTTTATCTGTAAATTATTAATGCATGAATAATCATTGCTGATAACCAGATCAAGAGTATTACCCTCTCTGGTTGCCTCTTGAACATGCTGCTGCAGAAAACAATCATCCAACAAAAGTCTTACTAGTTTGCGAGTGTACAACCCATAAGTTCCAGACTATATCTGGGAAGTTAAAATCCCCCATTATAAGACATTCTGATTTACTAGCCCACTATTTCTCTGTACAATTGTTCATAGTACTCATTCGAGTCATTAGGCCTATAACACACCTCTACTCTTATTTTTGCTTTCGCAGTGCTTACGTCACACCATACTGACTCAACAGTGCACTGTTCATCTATAACAACTGGATGCACTTCTTTTGATTTTATGTTTTTCTTAATTAACAGCATAACACCTCCTCCCTTCCTATCCTGTCTGTCCTTCCTGTACACATTGTACTCCCCAAATTCCAGTTCTGCATTCCTTCTATCTGTGAGACACCACGTCTCTGCTATCCCAACAATGTTCATGGAGGTTTCCGCATTTGACTCAAATTGGACGATGGTGGTTCACTATCATGAATAGCTTGTTCCACCTAATTCCACAGATGCTTAACCAGTTTAAGATCAGCTGATTGAGCAGATTAGTGAGGTATAGCAAAGTTTTCCAGTGCAATTGGAACCATTCCTGAACTATCTACGCTACGTGACATTGCGCATTATCCTGATGGATGTAACTGTTACCATTTGAATAAACTATGAGTACAAAAGGTTGCACCTGGTGGCTGCAATGTTCAATTATAAAGTGGCATTCAGACGTTCAATTAGGGTTACTTAGGCCAAGAAAACTCTCCCTAGCACACTGGAAATTCAGGTATACTGCGCTTTCATTTGACCCATTGTGCATGAACACTCCAGTAGATTGGCGATGTTCGCCATTTTGACACCAACATGCTTGTGCCAATTATCAATACTGGACTTATCTAAGCCGTGCTTGTTGCAGCCCCATCTTAAGAACAAGGTAGTGCTGGCTATTGGCCCATTCTCTTTCGCTAAATTACACACACACACACACACACCACAAAATCGGTATCTAATACCCACTTTATACTTATATAGCCTTATGTACATGTTGTTGTTGTTGTTATTTGGTTTTTAGGAGCATTAGCAACTAAGGCCATATTGCTCCGGGATATGCGGTGGTCATTCCCTGACCTTTCCACATTCTCCGTATTTGGTGGTGACGGGCTCGAACCCCGGTCTAATCAAGAAGCATGTGCCATGCACTGCTGCTCCTTCCCACCTGGCTACGGAGGCGCCCCAGCCTTATATACGGACACGTATGACACGTCTGACGGAATGATCAATTCCTTGCGTAATAATATCCCAGGGGCTCACATCTGGTGAGTATGGGCTTGGCAAACCATGTTCCTGGGCTGGATATCATTATTCTTCTCTTTTTTTGGTGATTCCTTTCTACTCCTCCCTCTCTCTCTCAGGGTAACTTGGGAATTTTTTTGGCTGGGGACGCATAAGCCTCAGGCTTCCTTGCACCATATGGATAATAATAATAATATTGATAATAATAATAAGTGGTTTAGTTGAGTCCTGTTACTATTCTTATTGTTACTCTTGGTCAAGAAACTCTCTTATTATCTTAGTGTGTTCAGGATTGCAGCTTTCTAGAAGTGTTCTCTGGGAGGCCTATCATTGCTAGTTTTTATTAAGGCCTCTTTGACATCATGCCAGTGATTGACAGAATGATTGTAATGGTTATTACTTGTTCTATATGCCACACATCTTTGACTTCCTGTCTTAGGTCTGAGTACTTCCTGATTTTTTCCTCATGTTGGCAGTGGTTTGTCGATCAGGTAGGTAGCCATTTCCTTCTTTTCAATGAGGGTCATGTTTGGCTTGTAATGCAGTAAACTTTCTTTGATCAGCTGGCAATTTTGCGCTAGCTTCTTGTGTATTATTCTAGCCACATGCTCTTGTCTGTGAGTGTAATCCGTCTGGGTGATCACGCTGCAGCCTGCTTTAATGTGCTCAATTCTTTCAGGGGACCAGATGGCATTGTTGACATGTACTATCTGTTATTCCAGGGTCCTAGGCAATATTTCCTGTAGTTCCTAATGTTGATTTCCTGGTCTTAGATGCCAAGCATGAATCTTTTGGTCTCGGGGTGAAGAACAATCACGAACCAAGAGTTGGAAGCAGTATTGAATACAAGAAGGTCACTGGGGTGGAATACATTGCCCCCCCACCTATGGCAAAAAATAGTAATATTTATTTTAATATTCGTTCCAAGACCTCAGACGTTGAAATTTTCGCCACATTTTTTGTTTAATTTTAATTGAAATTTTCTTACTACGCTCTTTAGGGGACATTTTATCAGTTTACACAGTGTTGAAATTATAAAATACGAATTCAATAAATTTATATCAAATAAACAATGCAAAAAATCACATCAACTAAAGTAGTGTTTCCCAAAGTGTGGTACTCTTACCACCAGTAAAGATAATTAAATGGACAACACTTCTAGATACATAAATTGTAAATTAAAGCCACTATTTCAAGTGTCGGCATTTTTATTTTATGTTTTCAGGTTCCCTTTATTTTCACACAAACCATCTCTTGATAGTGTTTCACACAAACAATCTAGTTGTGACTTAATCTTTGTTTGTATATCACAAACAAGATAACCAGCTGGACCTCAGAATGTGAATAGATTCACCTGAATTGATTCCTCATTGACGAATGCTAGTGTAATTAGCGTGCCCCACGGCTTTCAGGGGAAGGGCAAAATAATGTCTGGGCAGAGAGAGAGAGAGAGAGTGTCTACTGCAACCGCTATATCAATCGTCGGCAGTTCTACTTTATGGTTTTCAGTTTCCCTTCATTTGCTTTTTTACACAGTAAGCATCTACTTGTGGCTAATTCTTTGTTAGTATACTGCAAACAAGACAACGACATGGTGGCAGCCTATAAACAATACATTTTATAACCTTTTTATTATATATATATCTATACTATATGTAGTTGGTAGTGGGATCATCTGTTGCCAGGTTACTTTGATGAATGCCCTTCAAAGGACGAACAAATAATAAAGCTATATACACATATGGAAAGCTGAAACAAAGAAAACTTGCAGGAACTGAAACGAGAAAAATTCAGCCAATCACAGGATTATTCTACCTTTGCTTCTTTTATCTTTGTTGCCTTTTACAAATCATATCACTCAAAGTTGTGCAGACAGTGCAGTTGGGATAGAATGCTCCTTCAGTGAAGTTAGGATTTGGTCGGCAGTGAAGTTTTAGTTGGCATTTCATAAAATGAGAAAGCAATTATGAGTGCAAAAAACCAATAAAATCATTAAAATACACTACACTTTCAATTTCTATTAGAATTGTAGGTTCGGTTATAAGAATCAATTTTGAACGTCACAATACCTTTATTGCAATATCATTAATTGGCAGTTTCCAGTTTATTGGACTTTTTTGTTAGTTATTATAAAAAAAAGTAGTAAACTCATTTGCGATAACACAGATAGCTGGAATTGTGTGGGTTTTTGTGGTAAAATATGTTTCTCCTTCGATAAAATCTTTAATCATATAAAAAAAACTTTGAATAAATTTTCAGAATCTTCTCTTCTTCATTTACATATCTAAACTTCGTGAACTTTTTACTCTAACTTGTGCATATTTGTCGCAATTTGTGCATGCCATGTCCTTTGTTAATGATTAACGCTTATCTCTTTTTTTTTTACTGTTTTAAATATTACAACTCCTCCCCGCCAAAAAGTCAGTAAAGAGAAATATCAGATTACAAACTGTTAGGTTTAGTTAGTATGTATATTAATTAAGCTATGTACCTAAGCATAAATTTATTTTTATTTTGCTAACCTGTAGATAATATTCTTCCTATTTTCTCATATCATTTATTTTGTTAATTGGTAAGGTAATAAAGTGTAAATTTGTGTTTTATATCTTTATTTTTATAGCCTGTGGATAATATTAATCTTATTTTCGCTTATTTCAATCACTGTTTAATAGAATCAAATTCAATTCACAAACATGATCACGATAACCGCTGCTTACTACATATCACATAACCTTCAACTGTTATTTTGAGTGAACCATATTTTATTATAGTGAGCCCATCGTAAAGTGATTTGATCGTGAACCAACTGTAAAGTGGGCTCCACTGTAGCTTATCAGGACAAACATTAACTTTGCATAAGTTAGAGAAACACAGAAGTGAAGGTGACTTTTCATGTTGCATGTGGTGTTCCATAGTTTTATTTAGGTGTGAAGTTCAAATATTTTTAATGCTGTTTGTTTTGTATCACTCAGCACTTTAGCAGATTTCGTTTATAATAACAAATAAAACTATTCCTAGATTATGGCCGAAAAAACCAGTACAAAAGACTCTACTTTCATTTTTTTATAAAAAGTGAAAATTTAGTTCTGAAGTAATAGCATAAAATAAACCTGTGATTACTAACAAGGAAAACGAAGAGAATGAAAAAACAAGGCATCAGCGACAGAAAACAAAGAATCGTAACACAGGCACTAATCCCGACATAGATGAAGTGGAAATTGTTGCAGAAAGAGGTAGGTACCTATATAACATGAAAAAAAATTTATAAACTTGGTTTCCCAATTTCTCAACTGATTATACTTTGACAAATCTCGCAGTAGAGCATTTTTTAAGTTTTGCGAGGTTTTTCTAAGAAATGACTTGAATGTGCTCCAAAAAAAAAAACGGCAGGATATTTATTACGGCGCCTTTCAATAATTTCCGGACCACAAGTGGAAAAACTGGTACACTTGAAAAACATAATTCTGAGAAGCATGGGTATAGTCTTTCCATGGAGAAAATTTGTTCACAAGGATTGCATAATTCAATTCATTCTGTGCTAATTAATGAAAGTGAAAAACAGAAATGTGATAACCGAAAATCTCTGCATGCTTTAATTGGGGGTTTATATTTTTTGGCTAAAGAAGAAATACCTCACACAACAATGAACCTTTAATTAAGCAAATAATACTTAAATGCAATGAAACCCTAAATGCCTGGTTAGAAGACCAAAGCAGCTGTTCAGCATATATCAATACATTCAAAAATATATCAATCTGAATTTCTTTCATGTATTACCAAAGTACTCGATAATCAGGATGTAAAGAACATTAAAGGTAAAAACTTCTCTTTAATGGCCGACAAATCAAAGAATATTATTATTATTAGCTATACGGTGCAAGGAAGCCAGAGGCTTATGCTGCACCAGCCGAAAAAAAAAAAAAAAAATTTCTGAATTACAAGAGAGAGAGAGAAGTAGAAGGGCATCACCAAGAAAGAGAAGAATGATAATATCATATCATCATTCTCCCAAGCCCATACTCATCAGATTTGTGCCCTTGAAATTACTATCTTAATACATGTTGTGAATGATGGAAGTAATATCAAAGAAATGTTTCTGTTTGGCCAAACTTAACATTACAGATGCTGTGCCTTTGATCATGTTGCAGATTTTCTGGGAATTTAATGGAGTTCGGAGGAAGATCTCTGAAATGGCACAAAGAGAAATACTGTACTTTCATTGCCGAGCACACATATACTTTCATTAGAATTAACTAATGCAAAAAATAAATATCCAACCATCAAACATGTGTTACACGTTATAAAAGACATCTACAACTTGTTTCATAAATCTTCAAAAAGTGAAACAATATTACGTAATGTTCAAGTACAGTTTTAAGGAAGCGCTCCACTTGTCTTCACTGCCGATTCTTATCAACTCGACAATGTAACATTTAGAAAAATATATCATCAGATTTTATCGAACAAAACCTAGAAAGTACAATTTGTAAAAATTCTCATTAAATGCTTCAAACTATTCATCATATTTGACCAATTGTTGAAGGATCGTTTTAATGACAAAGCAATGCTGATCATCAATGTTACTGCAAAGAGCACTCGTCAAAACCTTTCTGCAAACTAACCCACAAAGGTAATCTCGTCTAGCCTAAACTTGAAATTTGATCCTTTGTGGAATGACATTAGCTCATTTAAATATGTGACAAAAACAGAAATTCAACAACAATTTTATACATTCAATTTTGGAATCTAATATTGGAATATGTTGAGCTAAAGACATTATGTATCAAGCTATGCTGTATTCCTGCTTCAAATTGCTACTGCTGAACATTCTTTTAGCAGAATGAAGCGGTTGGTGACAAAATTAAGGAACAAATGGGACAGGAAACATTGCAAGATTGCATGAAGATAAGCGTAGACAGTCCGAATGAGTTATCGGAAAAATTAATAAATTAAGTGATTGATATGTAGGCAAAGAAAAAGCAAAGAAGAATAAGATTATTATAATTTGGTTTTTTTTTTGGCAAATTTTAATCTGTGATTTTTATATTATAAAACTGTGATTATTGTTATTAATATAGTTTTCGTGAACTGACTGTTTAACTGACTGTGTATTTAGATGTTAAATAACAAATATTTCCTTTTGTTTCCTATTTTGTTTTCTAATATTCATATTAGAAAACAAACAGATCTGTTTGTAATACATGCATATGTTGTAAATATTAAATAATAATAAAAAATATGCACATTTAAAGCATGTACCTACGAAGTTTACACCCCACTCTCGGTGAAAACACTCTGGTTTGAACACTGGTTGGAAGCCATCTTATCTTTGTAGTCTTGATGGTGGTCATTGTAGTGTCTGCCCCGGAGTGTTTTCTTTCCCCATTTTTCTGTCTTTGTTTCTTCTGTCAGTGCGGCCTCCTTGTTGAGCTTGAGTGTTGTGTGCCATTTGCCTGTCTCAGTTAGGCAAACCTTGATTTCCTTGTGTTCTATCTGGTGAGCCTTCATTATCCCCAGGTATCTGTATGTCTCTCCCTCTATCATGCCTTCACCAGTCTTCAGCTGGTAGTTTCGTCCGACCGGATGTCCTTTATGCAATCCATGGGTCGTGCATCTGTCTAGGCCAAACTGTATCCTGATGTCAGGGCTGAACTCTTCGGATCCCTAGTAGGTATTGGAGTTGATTCTAAGTTGTGGCACAGAGTTTTATGTCATCCATGTACATCAGGTGAGAGAAGGTTGCTTCTCCCTTCTTTTAGGGAATACCCATACTTTTCTTATTGAGCATGTTAGACAATAGGTTGAGTGCTAGACAGAACCATAGTGGGCTCATGACATCTTCCCGGAAGATTCCTCTTCTGATGGGTATCGGTGTGGTAGTGATTTTCTCGATATTAATAGTGGTCCTCTGTTTTGCCATGGTTGCTTCTAGAAAGTGTGTCAGGGTGGGGTGACTTTGTATCCCTATCTACAAAACATGAGGCACAGAGTCGAAGGTCTTAAAGTAGTCAATGTAGGCTGTGTACAAGTTGCAGTGCTTCTTGTAGGCTTGCTCCATAACTGCAGCGTCAATTGCTCCTTGCATCCAATGCTGAGCACAGGAGAAGTTTCTGCTCATCTTTCTGCAGGGCCACAATGTTCTGGCTCTCCAAATAGTCTTTAGCATTAGCATTAGTAGAGGCATTTGATGCAAGAAAGCAAGCTTATGCAGCATCAGCCAAAAAAAAAAAAAAAAAAACCCCACTTCCACCTCACCCCTCTGTTCGTTCAAAATACCTGTCCAGCTGAGCCTTAAACTTATTTAGACTATCAACCTCCACCACAAGGGATGGAAGTCTGTTCCACCAACCAACCACCCGCTGGCTAAAGGCAAATTTCCTCGCGTCTATCCTGCATCTGTCTTTCCTCAATTTGAATTTATGCCCTCTCAGGTGATTTTTCTGAGCTAGAGGAAGAATCCCATCAGCATTGAGCATGCTTAAACCATTCAAGGCTTTATACACCTCTATCAGATCACCTCGCTGGTGCCTAGTCTCCAGACACTGTAATTTGCAAAGCTTAAGCCTTTCTTCGTAAGAGCACCCCTTTGTTCCATTCACTAATCTTGTTGCCCTTCTCTGTACTCGTTCCAGCAGCTCTACATCCTTCTTGAAATGAGGCCTCCAGACCTGTATACAGTACTCTAGGTGTGGCCTGACCATTGCCTTATACAATGGAATAATCACCTCCTTATCCCTGCTGGAAAAATTCCTGTATATCATTGACAATACTCCATGAGCTACTCTTGCAGCCCGTCTGCACTGCTCAGAGAACTTCATATCTGCCTGCACAACCACCCCCAAGTCCCTTTCATTCTCTACCACTGTCAGTGTAGTACCACAGAGTTGATACGTTGCTCTGGGGTTGCTGTTTCCCATGTGTAGTACTTTACATTTGTCAATGTTAAACTTCATTTGCCACCTCTCAGCCCATCTGCTCAACCTTTCCAGATCCTGTTGCAGCAGCATAGTGTCAGTAGTGTCCTTGACAACCCTGCCAACCTTTGTATCATCTGCAAACTTGGACATTAAGCTTGATATACCATCATCAATATCATTTATAAATACAGAAAACAATAATGGACCCAACACTGAGCCCTGAGGGACTCCACTAATAACGATGAGCCACGATGTGAGTCCACGATGAGCAGTGTCCATTGATTACCACTCTCTGTCTTCTCAACCCTCAACCCTCAACCACCCCTTTATCCATAGCAGCAATTTGCCTCCAATGTCACACTGCTCCAATTTGTGTAGCAGTCTTCCATGTGCAACAGTATCAAAAGCCTTTCTAAGATCCAAGTATATAATGTAAAAGTTATTCCCTGCATCCAGTTCTTTTGTGACTGCATCATAATATCCAATCAAGTTGGTCAGGCAAGACTTCCCCTTAACAAAACCATGCTGTGTCTGAGCTATAACTGAAGTCTTGTCTAAATGATCCTGCAGTGCTTCTTTAACCAGTGCCGCCATTAATTTTCCTGGAACAGAAGTTAAGCTCACAGGTCTATAATTACTTGTGTCAGCCTTTGATCCTCCTTTGTGAATTGGGGTCACATTTGCACATTTACAGTCTATGGGTACCTCCCCTGAGTCCAAGGAAGCTCTCATAATTATGGCTAAGGGTTTGCTTACTTCCTTTGCTGCTTCCTTTAATATAACTGGATAGATCCCATCCACCCCAGGTGCCTTTCTTGTATTTATCTTCAACAGTTTCTCCTCCACTTTACTCCCAGTTATTTCAAGATTCTCTAGCTTACTGCTAGAGTTGAATACACCTCTGGCATTCCCCTTGCTGAATAACTCCTCATGTGTGAATGTCGATGCAAAATATTCATTTAGTTTGTTAGCTACCTGAGCAGGATCATCAACAGTTGACCCATCAATATCAAGTGGACCAATCTGATTCATCCCCTTCCTTCTAGAGTTAACATAAGTAAAGAACTCTTTGCTGTTTTTCTTTGCATCCCTTGACAAGGATTTCTCGTAATCTGCCTTTGCCTGCCTAACCTCCTTTGTAACTTGGTTGCATATCAACTTGTATCTATCATAGGCTTCTGTGTCATGTGTTAATTTGTAAGTATCCCATGCATTTTCTTCTCTGCATAACTAAGAAAACGTCTTGCGTTTTCTTAGTTATGCAGCTGGTTAAAAGTCGTCTGTAGTTCAGTGGGTGTGTGATATGTTTGTCCTTAGCCTCTGGGTAGGTGGCCGACCGGGCTAGCCGAGTGGGTAAAGTACCTGCCCGGCAACCCAAAGGTCGCGGGTTCGATTCCCGCCTCGGGCTTGGATCAAAGTACTGCAAAAACCTTGGGAGGTGCAATATGGCCACAGAAGCCGATGCGCCAACAACTACCAAATCAAAAAAAAAAAAAAAATCTGGGTAGGTGATTTCTTGCATCCGAGACTCTGGATTGTGTCAGGGTGCATTGTGTCTGGATGAACTGCTCTGATGTGTGCCTGTGTATGAAGCTGAATTTCTTGTACCAGTAATTGTGGATGTTATCTATTCCTGGTGTTAGCCAGTTGGGTCAATACAACAGGTGATCAAGACTTCCTGATCAACTGTTTTACTTCCTCTCGAATCTCCCATTCTTTCATCTCTTGGACATCCTTCGTTTTCTTCCTTTCTAGATCTATCCAGGGGACATAGCCGTTATGGCTAACTTCACTGCTCCATAGAACTCCTCAAGTGCCTTCTGGTTGGGAGATCCATTGCCTTTCTTCTCCTCTTGCCAGAGTTTCCTCTGGTTTTCATCACATATCCTGTTGTCTGTATTTCCTTTAGCACTCTCTCTGTAATGGCAAAGTCTCTAGCTGAGTGCCAGGAATTTCTGCCAGTGGGTGTTAATGTATTACATTACTACTACTTTTCTTCGAAATGCACTGATTATAGGTCTCGTGTTTGCCGTGAATGTTGCCTTTCTTGAGGGAGGCCTTCAATTTTCGGATCATCTTCTTACTTCTGTTATCCTGTTGGTACTGAATCATTTGGAGTATCATCACTCATCTCTTCTATCTTCTGCTGTAGTCTTCTATCCCAGACTGGTGGTTCCTTGTCTTCACGTTTTATGTTAGGTTGTTCTCAGAATCCCTTAAGTTCATCCTGGTGGCTGCTACAATAGCACGGCAATGTCTGGATTGTGTCTAGTGTTACTTTGTTGTTGTTGAGATAACCTGGTATAATTCAGGTATTTAGATGTTCTGTGACTTGCCAAAGGATTCTGTTGTGCATCTGCTTCACAGTATGATATGGGTCCTTGTGGGATCTATTTCCACAAATTCTGCTAGCATGTTCTTCCACTATTCTCCTATTCTGTATATCTTACCTGTTTGCACTTTGGCTGCTCTGGGTTGTAGTTCTTGTACTTGCTATTCCTCCTCTAGTTCCACTTACATTATGTTCGTATTTGTTATTGTTTGTAGTTGATTGCACATCATGTTTGATTTTTTCAAAAATTGCAGGAGCTATCAGGTTCTTATTGACGATGGTCCATTTGTAGACTGCCATTCACTGTTAAGTGACCTGAACAGGTGGGAATTGTCCCAAGCACAGTGCGTAGTTTCATCCTGCACATTTTCATGTATGTGTATAGTTTTGCTACTTCATAGTAAGACTGCATGATGAACGTATCCATTTCTATACTTCACTTCACACATTGGCTTTATTTTCCTTCCTTCCTTCCTTTATTTTTTTTCCTTCGGCTGAATGGGCTTGCCCAACAGTTTTGGTGGACATACAGGAGACAGCACCACTCACTCCACTATTGTCCACATGGGATTATCTGAGACTTTTCAAAACAACCCCTTTGCCTAAGGCTTGAATGCCAGTGATTTTATCCTGTGCCACACCCGGTGCAGTATTTTTAAAAGAGTAGTAACAAAGGGGGACAACTTCCCATTTCACTTATCCATTTGTTCCATAAGTTTGCCCACTTCTTCCTTGAACCCATTTAAGATATCAATTTTCATATACAAGTTTGTTCCACCAATCAATCACTTATTGGTAAAGGCAAACTTCCACACATGTATTCTGCATCTTCCCTCAATTTCAATTTATGCTCCCGCAAGTATGTAATCTGAGCAAGAGGAAGAATTCCATCAGCACTGGGCTTGCTCAAACCATTCAATGCCTTATACATCTCAATCAGATCAACTTGCAGGGGCATAGTCTCCAGATGCTGCAATTTTCAGAACTTAAAAGCCTTTCTTGATAAGAGCACCCTTCTGTTCCCTTAGCAATCTTGTTGCCCTTATATGTACTCGTTCCAGCAGTTCCCCATCCATCCATCCTAAAATGAGACCTCCAGACCTGTATACAGTACTCAAGATGTGGCCTGATCATTTCCTTATACAAGGGGATAATCACCTCCTTATCCCTGCTAGCAAAATACCAGTAAATCATTGACAAGACCCCCATGAGCTGCTCTGGCAGTATGTCTGCACTGCTTAGAAAACTTCATATCTAAGTGCACAATTACCTTCATGTCTTTTTCATTCTCCACCCTGAGTGTAGTACCACACAGTTAGTACATTACTGTGAGGTTACTGCTACCCATATGCAGTACTTAGCATTTGTCAATGTTAAACTTCAGTTGCCACCTCTCAGCCCATCTGCCCAACTTTTCTTGATCCTGTTGCAGCAGCAGCAGGAGCAGCATACTGTCGTTATGGTCATTAACAACCCTGTCAACCTTTGCAAATTTGGACATGAAGTCTGATATTATCACTGACTTAAATATGAACTCATCAATATCACTGATAAATATAGAAAACAACAATGTCCCAAAACCGAATCCTTGGGGACTTCACTAATAACATTAGTCCATGAACAGTAGTGTCCACTGATTAACCTTCTCCCATTCAACCATCCTTTTATCCGTAGAAGCAACTTTCCCTTAATGCCATACTGCTCCAATTTGTACAGCAGTCCTCCATGTGCAACACATCAAAAGCTTTCCTGAAATCAAAGTATATGATATCAAAAATTATTTTTGCATCCAGTTCCTTTGAGATCAATTGTAGGATTCAATGAAACTGGTCAGGCAAGATTTCCCCTTAAAAAACCCATGCTGTGTCTGCACTATAATGGAATTCCAGTGTAGATGATCCTGCATTGTTTCTTTAACTAGTGACTCCATTATATTCCCCAGGAAAGAAATTAAACTAACAGGTCTGTAATTACTTATGTCACCCATTGATCTCCCCCCTCTGTCAATTGGGGCTACATTTGCACATGTCCAATCCGTGGGGACCTTCCCTCAGTTCAAGGATTCTGTCATAATTTTGGCTAAGGGTTTGCTTACTTCCTTTAATCTAACTGGATCATCATCATAAGCATCTTCAATCCACTACAGGATGAAGGCCTCTCCAGCAACTTTCCAGTTCCTTCTGTTTTGTGCAATGGCCATGCATTTACTGCTCGCAACCTCTTGAATTTCATCTGTCTATCTCCATTGTTGTCTTTCATGTTTTCTTTTAGCTCCTTGCGGGTACAATTCTGTTATTTTCTCAGTCCATCTGTCATCATGTCTTTGAGCTGTGTCCTGCCCAAGTCCATTTCAGTTCTTTAGTTTTGATAAGAATGTCCTTTACTTGTGTGTGCTACCTAATCCATGTGTTTCTCTTCTTATTTAACAGTCTGATTCCTAATACAATTCGTTCCATTCTTTGTCGTGCAGTTTTCAGCTTCTATTCCATTCTTTTGGTGAATGCACAAATTTCACATCCATAAATGTCAACTGTACATTCCACCAATCAAATCACCTTGGTGGAATATACAGTGGTTTAATATTTTACGTTTCAAACAAATTGGGATATTGCTCCTCAGTATGTGACTATATTTCCTGAATGCTATCCATCCGAAATTTATTCTTCTCTTGACTTCCAGCCATTTATCCTTATTACAGCTAATGACTTGTCCAAGGTAGGTATATGCAGTGCTTTTTTTTAGACGGTATGCAACGATATGGCGTACCGGCACCTTTATTAACAGTGACATTTGGATGCAATACACTTCGAAATTTGTAATAATCTGTAAATTTTTTCCAGCCATTTATCCTTATTACAGCTAATGACTTGTCCAAGGTAGGTATATGCAGTGCTTTTTTTGAGACGGTATGCAACGATATGGCATACCGGCACCTTTATTAACAGTGACATTTGGATGCAATACACTTCGAAATTTGTAATAATCTGTAAATTGTTTCGCATGTTTACCTACTTTTCAAATAAGCTTAAAGTTATTTAACTAAATTTGCATCTCACTGTCTATTGTTAATAAACTGTGTTAATATACTTAATTTGTTGTTCTGATTCCAAAAACATTACTATTAAATAACAATATCAGGAAATATTTTTTTATAGTACTGTACTCTTCATTATCAATTTTTCCTAATAGCAAAGAATGAGTACCAGCACCTATTTTTTTACAAAAAAAGCACTGGGTATATGAATCAACTTTTCAGTTTCTCCTCGTTCAACAATTATATCCCTTTATGTGCCATATTTGTTCATCATTACTTTTGTTTTAACCATATTGATCTTTAGTCCAAAATTCTTATTAACTCTGCATAACGGATTAAGGTGTTCCTATAACTCTTTGGGATCATAGCTTATGATCACAATGCCATCTGCAAATTGTAAATGGTTTAGGTACACTCCATTCACATTGACTCTTTTCTGCAACTAGTCCAATCTTCTGGAAGCTACCACAATGGCAACAGTAAACAACTTTGAAGTTTTTGTCTCTCTCTCTCTCTCTCCATTTCTTCAAATAGGCCTCTGGGGTTGGGTATATTCATACTATGATTTTTAGCGTTTCTCACCAACCATTGAAGTAAAAACGAAAACCAAAATCTTAAAAAGCTATATATTTAAATTTACAATAAATTTACAGTAGATCAAACAAAACAAAATAAGTGTGATTATACAAATAAAATGTTACTGATAATAAAATACTGAATTAAGATAGGATAAAACAAATGTAGTTTACAGTGAATGTACAAATAAAATGATAATAAAATACTGAATTAAAATACAATAAAATATACTAGATTAAAAGTGCTAAAATAACTGAAGCTTTCAAAGGCTTCTGCCTTCTTCCTCAACAGAGGAAGAAGGCAGAAGCCTCTCTCTCTCTCCAGGTCGAACTCTTTTCTCAATTTTAAATTTGTTACCGTAGCGTTCTCATATATTTTCTTCAAAATCATAATGCCAAAGTTTTCTCATAATCAGCCTTCGCTTGCCTAACCTCCTTTGTCACTTGATAACAGACTAGTTTTTATCTTTCATAAGCTTCTGTATCGCTTGATAATTTATATGCATTCCATGTGGGATAACAAGTTTCGTTACTTCATTCATCCGCATTTAGGCCTAAACCTTGAACACTATTTCTTAGTTGGTATGATGGCTCACATCTGGTGAGTATGGGCTTGGCACACCCAGGGTCCTGAGCTGGATATCATCATTCTTCTCTTTCTTGATGATTCCTTTCTACTTTCTACCCACACCCTCCCCGGGTAACTCAGAATTTTTTTTTTTAGCTAGTGCAGCATAAGCCCCAAGCTTCCTTGCACCATATGGCTAATAATAATAATAAAAGCCTACTAGCATCCAAGATTAATTCCTTGTATGCTTCCCATTTAGAATTTGCTGTTAGTAAAATCATCTGTTGGTCTCACTGTATAGAATTTAAAAACTGTCCGAGACTGCCATAATCACCTGCATGAAAGAAACAACCCTTCCCTTTACCCCTGATAGTAGTTACATCTTTAATTAAATCCCAGATCAGTACACTATGATCACAGAAACCCAGTAGTTCTTTTATCTGCAGATTCGTAATGCATGAATAATCACTGGTGATAATCAGATCAAGAGTATTACTCCCTCTGATTGCCTCACTGAATCTGCTGCTGTAGAAAAAAAAAATAATCCAATAAATCCACAAAGTCTTGCAAATGTGCAAGTGACCAGTCCCCAAGTTCCAATCAATATCTGTGAAGTTAAAATCCTCCTTTATATAAGGCATTCTGATTTACCAGCCCACTCCATTTCTCTGTACCACTGTTCCTTGTACCTATCACAGTCATTAGACCTTTAACACACTCCTACTCTCATGTTTGCTTTCCCAATGCTTATGCCACACAATGCTGACTCAACATTGCACTGTCCACCTATGTCAACTGGATGTACTGCCTTAGAACTTATGTGTTTCCTAACAGCATAACTCCTCCTCTCTTCCTATCCCGTGCTGTCCTTTCTATAAAAATTGTATGCCCTAAATTCAAATTCTGCATTCCTTATATGTGTGACACCAAGTCTCTGATATCCCACCAATATCTGTATTTTATGTCTTGACCAGCACTCCAGTAGCTTTATTTAAGCAGTAAAGGCTATATGCTTATTACAGAAAAGAAAAAATAATAATAATAAAATAAGATAATAATATAGTAATAAAAAATAATGATACAGAATTATGATACTCTGTACTGTGGGGGGAAGGGAGGAATAAAATAGTCATTCATTATTTTGGTATAGAATGCATAAACTTTTTGATGTCAAGAGGATGCTGTATGCTGTCATTACCCACCTTAAACTGCTTTCTGTGCCTAACTATTTACAAAATAAATTTACAGAGAAATTGGAACTGAAATGCAACATGGGTCTATACCAGGAGTGGCCAACTTAATTTGTGATAAGATCTACTTTTTTCCTTCAAAATGTGCTGTGATCTACCATCTCAAAAATTTCATTGCACAAGGTGCACAAATTGAGAGATGACTGTATATTTAAAATTCGTTGTGTATCAACCAAAATAAATTAAATCCGCGATCGACTCATTGGCCAACCCTGCTCTATACAATCACTTATGTTTGGAAATTTGCCTTTGGGCAAATTATATTCTGTTTAATTATTCTGGAAGAATATCTGACTGGAATAAACTTCACCAAGCATTGTGGAAGTTATTAGAAGCAAGAAGAAAACAAAAAGTGAGTGGGCACGTGCATGCAGGAACACGTGCATGTTTATGTGCTGGAAAAGTTTGTTTCCTTGCAACATTTCTCGAAAATCATGAGATTCAATACTGGATAATTAATTATTAGAGCAATTTAGTACTTGTTTGGGCTATTCGATAACTATTTTGGCTCAGTGCATGTAAAAGACTAGTTTTGGAAATGGGAATAAATACAATTTGCTTTTATTATAAGTGAAAAATAATCACGATTCTCAATATTGTCATCTGTGGGAAATGCTCTTAAACAATGCCAGTTAGCATTTTGGGTTGAAGGAGGTAAGTAAATAATAATTTTCTAAATGGAGAGATGCTATTTAAATTTAAAAAAAAAAAAGATAGATTAATACGTTCAGTATTACAGGCATCTGATATATTTAAAACATTGAACTTTTGGAGGGTTGGGAGTTAAATTCCTCTACAACTCTATTTTAGTGGTTACATCTCTAAAGTTTAATTGGTTAATTATTTAACTTTTAATAAGAGAATAAATAATTGTCATTAAAATCGGATCAATATCAAATAGTATCAATTCTGGTAATATTATTTAATCTAATTAGCTATTTACTTAATTAATTGCTAATTTTGTTATTTTCATTGGTTTCATTTATGATTTAGCATTAGAAGAGGCATACGTGCAAGACGGCAAGCTTAGGCAGAATCACCCAAAAAAAAAAAACGCGCTGCGATTTCGCCCCTCCATTCGTTCCAAATACCTGTCCAGATCAACCTTAAATTTATATAGGCTATCAACTTCCACAACAAAAGATGGAAGTCTGTTCCACCAATCAACTACCCACTGGCTAAAGGCAAACTTCTGCAGATCTATCCTACACCTGTCTTTCCTCAATTTGAATTTATGCCCTCTCAGGCAATTATTCTGCACAACAGGAAGAATACCATCAGCATTGAGCACGCTCGAACCATTCAAGGCTTTATAGACCTAAATCACATCACTTCCCAGGTGCCTAGTCTCCAAACACTGTAATCTGCAAAACTTAAGCCTTTCTTCGTAAGAGTGAACCTTTGTTCCATTCACTAATCTTGTTGCCCTTCTCTGTACTTGTTCCAACAGCTCTACATCCTTCGTAAAATGAAGCCTCCAGACCTCTATACAGTACTCAAGGTGTGGCCTGACCATTGCCTTATACAAGGGAATAATCACCTCCTTATCCCTGCTAGAAAAGTTCCTGTATATCATTGACAAGACAACCATGAGCTACTCTTGCAAACCATCTGCACTGCTCAGAAAACTTCATATCAGCCTGCACAATTACCCCCAGGTCCTTTTCATTCTCTCCCAGTGTCAGTGTAGTACCATAAAGTTGATACGTTACTCTGGGATTACTGCTTCCCATATGTAGTACTTTACATTTGTCAATGTTAAGCTTCGTTTGCCACCTCTCAGCCTATCTGCTCAACTTTTCTAGATCCTGTTGCAGCAGCGTACTGTCATTAGCATCGTTAAGAACCCTGCCAAACTTCGTATCATCTGCAAACTTGGACATTAAGCCCTATATACCATCATCAATATCATTTATAAATACAGAAATTAACAATGGACCCTGAGAGACTCCACTAACACTAGTCCACGAAGAGCAGTGTCCATTGATTACCACTGTCTGCCTTCTCACACTCAACCATCCCTTTATCCATAGCAGCAATTTGCCTCCAGTGCCGCACTGGTCCAATTTGTGCAGCAGTCTTCCATGTGCAACACTATCAAAAGCTTTCCTGAGATCTAAATATATGATATCAAAGTTATTCCCTGCATCCAGTTGCTTTGTGACCACATCATAGTATCCAATCAAATTTGCCAGACAAGACTTCCCCTTAACAAACTCATGCTGGGTCAGAGCTATAACTGAAGTCTTGTCTAGACGATCCTGCAATGCTTCTTTAACCAGTGCCTCCATTA
The DNA here is from genome assembly GCF_048544385.1 of Mastigoproctus giganteus. Classification (NCBI taxonomy): domain Eukaryota; kingdom Metazoa; phylum Arthropoda; class Arachnida; order Uropygi; family Thelyphonidae; genus Mastigoproctus; species Mastigoproctus giganteus. Next base: position 105,859,959 of record NC_143582.1, on the reverse strand, counting down.
ATTTCCCTGGAAGAGAAGTTAAACTAACAGGTCTATAATTACTTGTGTCAGCCTTTGATCCTCCTTTGTGAATTGGGGTCACATTTGAACATCTCCAGTCCATGGGTACCTCCCCTGAGTCCAAGGAAGCGCTCATGATTATGGCTAAGGGTTTGCTTACTTCATTTGCTGCCTCTTTTAATATAACCGGATTGAAGCCATCCACCCCAGATGCATTTCTTATGTTTGTCTTCAACAATTTCTCATCCACTTTCTTCTCAGTTATTACAAAATCATTTAGCTCACTGCCAGAGTTTAGTTCACCTCGGGCATTCTCCTCACTGAATAACTCCTCATGTGTGAATATAGATGCAAAATGCTCATTTAGTTTGTTAGCCACCCGAGCAGGATCATGAACAGTTGAACCATCAATATCCAGTGTTGTTATTTGGTTTTTAGGAGCATTAGCAACTAAGGCCATATTGCTCCGGTGCGGTGGTCATTCCCTTACCTTTCCGCATTCTCCGTATTTGGTGGTGACGGGCTCGAACCCCGGTCTAATCAAGAATTGTGTGTTACGCACTGCTGCTCCTTCCCACCTGGCTACCGAGGCGACCAATATCCAGTGGACCAATCAAATTCATCCCCTTCATTCTACAGTTTACATAAGTAAAGAACTCTTTGCTTTTTTTCTTTGCATCCCTTGCCAAAGATTTCTCATAATCTGCCTTTGTGACTTGGTTACAGACTGGCTTATATCTATTGTAGGCTTCCATGTCTCCCATTAATTTAAATGTATCCCATGCATTTTTCTTCTCTGCCACATGTCTCATTAGTTCATTTGACATCCATTTAGGCCTAAACCTTGAACAATATTTCTTAGTTGGTATGTAAAGCCTAGTAGCTTCCAAGATTAATTCTTTGAACTTCCCATTTTGAATTTGCTGTTGGTAACATCATCAGTTGGTCCCACTGTATAGAGTTTAAATAGTGTCTCAGACCTCCATAGTCGCCTTTAAGAAAGCAAAAACCCTTCCCTTTACCCTTGGTGGTAGTTACCTCTTTGAGTAAATCCCACTTCAGCACACTGTGGTCACTGCTACCTAGTGGTTCCTTTATCTGCAGATTCTTAATGCATGAAGAATCACTACTGATAATCAGATCAAGAGTATTGCTCCCTCTAGTTGCCTCCTGAACATACTGATGTAGAAAACAATCATCGAATAAATCTACAAAAGCCTTGCTAATGTGTGAGTGACCAACCCACAAATTCTAGTCAATATCTGTGAAATTAAAATCCCCCATTATGAGATTCTCTGATTTACTGGCCCACTATTTCCCTGTACAGTTTCTTATTATACTCATCAGAGTCATTAGGCCTAGGCACACTCCTACTCTCAATTTTGATTTCCCAGTGCTTATGTCACACTAAACTGACTTGACATGGCACTGTCCAGCGATGTCGACTGGCTGCATTTCCTTGGATTTACATTTCCTTGAATTATCTATGGAACTGGTAAACTTGTACCTCAGTTGAGGACTGTGGTACAATTTTTCTCTCAAACAGTTTTTGTTAGTTGATCCACTTAAGTTGGGGGTAGTGTGCTAGGGTGAACCATAAAGTAAAAACGTAGAGTAAACTGCAGCCATTATCAACCCATTACAGGATGAAAGCCTCCTCAATGATTCACGCTGAGAGAAATGGATCATAATCAGCCATGCTGGTCCAGTGCGGGTTGGCAGATGACTGCTAGTATTACCAAATATGGTACAGTACAGTTAATTCTTAATTTAATATTTAATACAGAATACATATGCAATATTATTGCATAAAAATAAATTAGATTACCCTGTCTGGAATTTTTTCTTGTGATAGTAGGATATATATCGAGAATGCATCTTTCACATCACGGATAAATTAAAAATTCAGGTCCTTCTCTGTGATCTAAGGCAGCACCAATCTTATTAATAAAATCTGTCAAACATATAGGTTAGTGCAAAAGCATCATTTTAACGTAGCCATCTACCAAAGTAATTTAATTAATTAATTAAATTGGCATCATTTTGGTTATATCTCATGTAGTGAATACCTTCACATCGAGTTATTATTATTATTAGCTATATGGTGCAAGGAAGCCTGAGGCTTACGCTGCACCAAGAGAAAAAGAGTCACCAAAAAAGAGAAGAATGTTAATATCCAGCTCAGGACCCTGGGTGTGCGAAGCCAATCTCGCCAGATGTGAGCCACTGGGGGTTAATATGAAAAGCTTTAGCAAAGTTAAGGTAAATAATGTAAAAGTTGTTCCTTTCATTCAGTAAAATTTTATGACTATCATAATAATTAAGGAAATTTGTCAAAGAAATTGCAGAGTCTAGAGAACTCAGTATTTGCAAGGTTATCTGACTTGTGTGTTTAAGGTTTTAAATGGATTGAGCACAATCAGTGCTGATGGCATTCTTCTTCTTCCTCAGACTACACATCCGAGAAGGCACAAACTCAAAGTGAGGAACGATGGCCACAGGCCAGACAGCTGACTGCTGGAACAAACTCCCATCCGTTTGCCGTGGAAGTGAGTAGTCTAAACATTTTCAAGGAAGATCTAGACAGACTACCTGAGTGGACAGACAGATGACGTGGGAAAGTTTATTTCTTTTTGTTGGGCTGATGCTTCATAAGCCTGCTTTCCTGCATCACTCGCCACTATTACTACTAATACAGGTCGACCATCACTAATCCAGCAGCGTTGGGACCTGTATGGTGCTGGATTAGTGGGTTTGCCAGATCATCGGTGGTTATTTTAGAACATACATTTTACCCAACAACTAACCACCAGCTAGTTTGAGAAAAAAATTCTACAGGGGCCAAAAAATATTTAGGAAATAATTTGATTAGTAATTCTAAAATAAATATTGTAATGTCAGTGTTGTCGGTTTTTTCGCTTAAAATATTAAAAAAAGTCTTTTTTTATGTCACATATATGTGGCCACACATGGTGGTTACTTTATTTCTTGAGAAGCTGTGTCGGCCACATACATGTGACGCTATTATGGCATACATATGAAGGTCGTTTGTGATTAGTTTATTGCATGCATGGCGAGCACTCAAATACAACTAATTACAATAAAATAAACTCTCAAACAGCGCAATAACTTTGTCAGTATTTTTAGAGATTTGTGAAAACAAGCTCGTTAGCATGCTGTATTATCCATCATATTGTGTTGTGTTTTTCTGCAAGTTTGTATAAGTGTGTTGTAAAAAAAAAAAAAAAAAAAAAAAAATCTAAAAAGGAATGGCTAAAAGTTTTTTTTACAATACAATATAATTTATTTTCATCAAGAGAATTTGTTTACAATAAATGAACTTTTTAAGAAAAGTAAATTTTTTGACAAGTTGTAATTCTTCATTTACAACAGTTTTTGCATAATCTGTTATCTAACAGAAAATATAACGAAATCACAACACATAGTACATTCCACACTGCAAACAGAGATAGCAATTTATCAGCACAGCAATTCTAATCTACTGTATCATTGAGTATCAAAATTTTTTTTATTAAGAATTTTAATTTGGAGCTAGAATAACCTCTCCTGAGCCTGAAATCTACACTAGCCAACAAGTTGTTTATTATATTCATTGTATGCCTATCTCCAAATCTATTTAGTACCCTAGGGTGAGGCAAAACAATTGCCTTTGGGTTCCTTAAATTATGTGAGACATTCCTTTGCAGATATGACTCTTCAAAAATAGTGTTAAGATTTTTCAAGATTAAATTTAACTTCAGTTTTTGAACTGGATAAAGTATTTTATATTTCAACAAAAATTGCCTTCTCTTATTCAGGTCATTCCAAATGTTTGTCCCCATTAAAAGTCTCAAAATCCTGTTAATTAAGTTGTTTATTACCCTTATTTCAGTTATATTTGCTCGTGCCCATACATTTAGTAAATAATTGAGTGGGGAGTCCACTAATGCATAATATAAGGTAAATTTTGTTCTAAGATTTAACTTATTCTTAATGTAGTAAAAAAAGTACACATAAAATCTCATTTTTTTTGTACAAATTTGTTATATGCATTGCCCAACTGTAGTCAATCCATAACCCAAGGTAACAATGATTTGAAACTTCTTCCACAGTTAGACTTTTGCAATTCTGGAAATTCTGATCATGTAGGCATTCATGTTTATGTAATTTAATAGAGGGATGAATGAGGATGATGATGTCCAAGGTTTGATGAGGATGTCTAATTACCAAAAATTTTGTTTTTTTTTTTTCAAAGCTGAGTGCTAATTTATTATCATGCAACCAAGTTTGTAATTGTATTACATCATGTTGTAAATCTTTAGCCATTTTTATCAGGTTCTTTCCAATTGTATATAAGATTATATCATCTGTATAAATTTTTAAAAAGGAGTTCTTAATTACTTCGAATATGTCATTTATATAGATGTTGAACATGACTGGCCCTGCATGAGTGCCCTGAGGTACTCCTCTCTTTACATTATATGATTTTACCTTTGTATTTTCTACTTCAACTGTTATTTTTCTTTTGGTTAAATAGCATGCTAAGAGTTGATTGATTCTTCCCCTTATACCATATTTCAGTAATTTTTGTTGCATATTGGGATATCAATTAAGTCTAATACTTTGGTCAAATCTATAAATAAAATCATTATGAAGTTGTTGTTGTTTAAATGTAAGTAAAATAGTCTACCAAATTCTCTAATAATGACTGTGTGCTCTTGGCTTTAGGGTGGCTATGAGAGTAGAGAGTTGTTTAACAGTCCATATTGATGTAAATATTTTCTTATATGGGAAAAAATATAATTTTCTATTATCTTATTTATAACTGACTGTATTGGTCTCTAATTGCAAAAGTCATCTGGTAATCCCTTTTTATATATAGGAATTACCTTAAATGAAAGTAAATTTGTAGGATAGCTTCCCGACTCTAACATCAGTGCTATAAGCTCCATCAAGAAAACAGAGAACTGTTCTTTATTTCTCTTTACTTCGGTTACTGTAATACAGTCCAGTCCGTAAGATTTCTTATTCTTTAACTGTTTTATAATCTTAAGAATCTCAGTATATTGTGGAGTTAAGACTACACAAGGGTTCACTATCTGAGGAAGACTATTTTGTTGATTAAAGGAATTTTGGGAATAATGAATATAATATCTATTGAGATCTAATACAGCTATGGCAAACCTATTTGCAGCCTCATATTGTTTGTTTGTACCAGAAATCTGTTCTAATAGTGTTTTAATTTGATTTTCCCTTGATAACTTCTTCCTTGAACTTAACAGGTTATTTATGATGCTCCATTTATCCTTTTGAGTTATCTGCTTATCCATAAAAAGTTAATTGTAATAGGTGTTTGTTTTCTTTTGTTTTCTTTTCATAAACTTTTGCTTGTTTTGTTTTCTAATCATACCCGTCAGTTTATTTCTAAGTGTTTTATAATTGTGATAATGTTCTATCTTTGATGGACAATTTCTATACTGCCTGAAGTATTTATCCCTTTGTACCATTAATTCTTCTATTTTGTTAGTCATCCAAGGTTTCTTAAGCTTAATCCTGCTTAAGCTTAAGTTTCTTAAGCTTAAACTCCTAGAATTTATGTTGCAAGAGTGATTTACTTTTCTCTTTATATTAAACCTCAAATTGTTTATCATTTGTATTATCTTATTTGAAAAGACATTTACATTTGTTGTGTAAGATACTTGCTCTTGTAATAACATATTATCTATGTTCTGTTTCAGTTTACCTGTTGATAAATAATTTTTCTTCATAACATTTGTTAATTTTTATCTTCACATGGATGTTGTTTTGAGTACATATCCACTATTAGTATATATGTTCTGTGATCTGAAAATTGATTTAATAGTATGTAAGAATTAGCATATTTCAACTTTATATTTGTTATAAGGTGATCTAAACAACAGCTTACTGTTCTATCACCCTCCATCCTTTGTTGCCTAGTTATTCCAAATAAGGTATGTTCAAATCCATAATTGTTTAAGATTGTAGAGTATCTGAGTAACAACATTATCAGTTTCATCGGTTAGTAAATTAATATTAAAATCTCCTACTAGTATGGTCTTATCAGCATGTATGTCATCCCATAGTAGAATTGTGTTATCTAATTCAATTAGGACACTGTTTATAGAATCTGATGATGGCCTATAAAAACACAAATCATGAATGTGTTTTCTGGATCTTCTCGTAATATTTAGACACAGCAGTTTTCAAAAGACTGAGTTAAGTGGTAAACCTGTATTGCCTTAAAGCATATTCTATAGTATATTATTATTCCTCCACCCCTTCTCAAATCTCTCAACATATAGACCTTGTCATAACCTTGTATGTTATAATTAGAAATTTCAACACTTTTTATGTTAACCTCTGTTAAAAACTATACATGAAATAAATTCTTTCATTGCATTTATATTGCAAGAAGTTATACCAATTTTTTCTTAATGACCTGATATTTAGAGCTACCAGAAAGAACTGATTTTTATCAATTATAAGAGCTTGAATATTTGGATTATATAAAAAATGTAAAGGTGAATTAAAACTCTGTGATTCCTCAAAAAGCATACCTGATGTCTTAATTTTACCTTAAATAATAATAATTATTAATAATTTTCTTACTAAGATAAGTGGAACTGAGCGAAATTGCTAGAATTTACAATTAAGCACAGTTAAACTTCTCACAGACACACCGCTGTCGAGTTTTTTCAGAAGTTCAACTTTTATATGTTATGAACAATGTACGGTGTTTGTGCTTTACATCATGAGAGGCACTTCCTTTATGCACTGGAACCATGATGGGCTATGTTAGGGTGGCTAGGAGCAGAAACAGGCTTGTTTGTTTGTTATTTGGTTTTTAGGAGCATTAGCAACTAAGGCCATATTGCTCCGGGAATATGCGGTGGTCATTCCCTGACCTTTCCGCATCCTCCGTATTTGGAGGTCACGGGCTCGAACCCAGAAACAGGTGCATGTATACTTGCATGTACACCAATGCTAGGAGTATAATTAATAAATTTGATGAGCTTGAAGTGCTAGTCAAAACATCAAAGGCAGATATTGCTGGGATATCAGAGGCGTGGTGTCACACAGATATAGGCAGTGCAGAGTTGGAATTTGGGGAGTACAATGTGTACAGCAAGGATAGACAGGATAGGAAGGGAGGAGGGGTTATGCTGTTAGTTAAAAAACACAAAATCTAAGTAAGTGCATCCAATTGATGTTGGTGGACAATGCAGTGTTGCATCTGTTTGGTGTGAATTAAGCACTGGGAAAGGAAAAATGAGAGTAGGTGTGTGTTATAGGCCTAATGAATCTGATGAGTGTAATGAGCAATTGTGCAGAGAAATAGAGTGGGCCAGTAAATCATAATGTCTTATAATGGGGGATTTTACCTTTCCAGATATTGACAGGAACTTGTGGGTTGGTCACTCGCACACTAGCAAAGCTTTTATGGATTTATTGGATGATTGTTTTCAACAGCAACATGTTCGAGAAGCAACCAGAGGGAGTAATACTCTTGATTTGATTATCAGTAGTGATTCTTCATGCATTAAGAATCTGCAGATAAAGTAACCACTAGGTAGCAGTGATCAGTGTGCTGAAGTGGGATTTACTCAAAGAGGAAACTACCATCAGGGGTAAAGGGAAGGCTTATTGCTTTCGTAAAGGCGACTACGATGGTCTGAGACAGTATTTAAATTCAATACAGTGGGACCAACTGAAGATGTTACCAACAGCAAATTCAAAATGGGAAGCACATTCAAAGAACTTATCTTGGAAGCTACTAGTCTTTACATACCAACTAAGAAATATTGTTCAAGGTTTAGGCCTACATGGATGTCAGATGAATTAATGAGGCTCATGGCAGAGAAGAAGAATGTATGCAATGAATGTAATGTATCAGGTGACACAGAAGCCTATGGCAGGTATAAACTAGTCTGTAATCAAGTCACAAAGGAGGTTAGGCAGGCATAGGCAGATTACAAGAAATCTTTGGCAAAGGATGCAAAGAAAATCAGCAAAGAGTTCTTTACTTATTTAAACTCTAGAAGGAAAGGGATGAATCAGATTGGACCACTTAACACAGATGTGTTGGCTATTGATGATCATGCTCAGGTAGCTAATTAACTGATTGAGTATTTGCATCTACATTCACACATGAGAAGTTATACAATAAGGGGAGTGCCAGAAGTTTATCAAACTCTAACAGGGAGCTAAGTGATTTTGTAATAACTGAGCAAAGTGGAGGAGAAATTGTTGAGGTTAAACTTAAGCAAGGCACAATGGGTGGATGGGATCTATCCAGTTATATTAAAGAAGGCATCAAAAGAAGTAAGAAATCCTTAGCCATAATTATGAGAGCTTCCTTGGACTCGAAGGAAATTCCCACGAACTGGAGCTGTGCTAATGTATCCCCAAATCACAAACAGGGATCGAAAGATGACATGAGTAATTACCGACCTGTTAGTTTAACTTCTGTTCTGGAGAAAATAATGGAGTCACTGATTAAAGAAGCACTGCAGGATCATCTAGACAAGACTGCAGTAATAGTTAAGACACCGCATGGGTTTGCGGTGTCTTTAAAAGGGAGGTCTTGCTTGACCAATTTGATTGGATACTATGATGTGGTCACAAAGGAACTGAATGCCAAAAATAATTTTGATATCATATACTTGGATTTCAGGAAAGCTTTTGATACTGTTGCACATGGAAGACTGCTGTACATATTGGAGAGCTATGGCATTAAGGGTAAGTTGCTACATTGGATAAAGGGATGGTTGAGTGGGAGACGACAGAGAGTGGTAATCAATGGACACTGCTGTTTATGGACAAATGTTATTAGTGGAGTTCCCCAGAGTTCGGTGATAGGTCCATTGTTGTTTTGTATATTTATCAATGATATTGATGAAGGTATATCAGGTTTAATGTCCAAGTTTGGAGATGATACAAAGGTTGGCACGGTTGTTAACGACAATAAAGACAGTATGCTACTCCAACTGGATCTAGATAAGTTGGGAAAATGGGCTGAGAAGTGGCAATTGAAATTTAACATGGGTAACACTGAAGTTTAACAAGGGTAGCAATAACTGAAGGGAAACATAACTTTGTGGTACTACACTCAGCGAAGTGTAGTACCACAATTACGTCGTAGGCACCTACGATGTAATTGTGCAGTCAAATATGAAGTTCGCTGACCAGTGTAGACAGGCTACCAGGGCAGGTCATTGAGTACTGAAAAATGATACATAGGAATTTTGCTAGAAGGGCTAGGGAGGTGATTATTCCGTTATACAAGGCAATGGTCAGGCCACACCTAGAGTACTGTGTACAGGTCGGTCTAGAGGCCTCATTTTAGGAAGGATGTTGATTTGCTAGAACGAGTACAAAGAAGGGCAACAATATTGGTGAGGGGAACAAAACGGTGCTCTTAACAAGAAAGTCTTAAGTTCTGCAAATTGCAGTGCCTGGACAGCAGGCAACTACAACGTGATCTGATTGAGGTGTATAAGGCCTTGAATGGGTTGAGCAAGCTGAATGCTGATGGGATTCTTCCTCTTGTTCAGATTAAGAACCTGAGGGGGGCTCAGTTTGAAATTAAGGAAAGATAGCTGTACAATTGATGTGCGGAAATTTGCCTTTAGCCAACGGGTAGGTGATTGTTGGAACAGGTTTCGATCTTGCCTAAATAAATTTAAGGCTGAGCTGGACAGGCATTTGGAATGAATAGAGGCGAGAGGGTGAGATAGGAGGTTTTTTTTTTTGTTTTTGGCTGATGCTGCATAAGCTTGCTTTCTTGTCTCATATGCCTCTACTATATGATAATGTTAACATGAAAATGCCATAAAGTTTGATTCAACCTATTGGGACACTTTAATAAATTTATGTATTTTTAATAATAATGTATATGACCAAACTTCGTTATACTTACAAGTGAATGCCACCCCTATGGGAAGTACAGCATCCTGCATAATTGCAAACCTCTATAGAATGATCAGATATCCACATATATATGTTCAGATATGTAGATGATCTATATCAGTCCACATTTCATTCTGGATTACAGCAGATTATATCCAGATGAACTTGAATTGGAAGAAACTAATAATTCTTGTCTAGAGTTGCCATGGTATTGTATACCTCGAATAAGTAACACGTCACCAGTGGAGAAGACTAATGTTATTTATTCTCAGCAGATACCACCACCCAGAAGGCACTGTTTCAAAGTTTGTTGGCTTCTCCTCGGTGGGTGGGCAGGTACCATGGTGTTGCAATAGTGACAACCCAGTTATGAAGTATAACTTCACAATATGAGAGATGCCTTATGGTTTGCAGGCGCCTCCGTAGCCAGGTGGAAAGGAGCAGCAATACGTAGCATATGCTTCTTGATTAGACTGGGGTTCGAGCCCGTCACCACCAAATACGGAGGATGCGGAAAGGTCAGGGAATGACCACCACATATCCCTGAGCAATATGGCCTTAGTTGCTAATGCTCCTAAAAAACCGAAACAACAACAACAGCCTGATGATTTGCAGTGATATATACAGACTATAAAATATTTAAGGGCAAAGGCCTCACACGCTACGAGGTAGAATGACTAACATATAGGTTAGTGCAAAAGGATCATTTTAACGTAGCCATCTACCAAAGTAGTTAAATTAATTAATTAAATTGGCATCGTTTTGGTTATATAATCTGTCAATAAACTTTTCATTAATTTTTTTTTTTCCATATCAATATTTGTAGGCTCCTCATTATTATCAGGGAAATAAAATTTTGTTGCTCCAGTTCCATCAATTCTTTGTTAGTCAGAGCTGTCTCATAGGATCTCTTTCACATTATTGCTATCTACTTCATTATCCTTGTTAATTGGTGAGATGGACTGTGTAATTAACTATTGCATTTTATACTTTACTTTGGAGTTATTCAGATTATTAAAAACCACCAGCCATCCATTCTACTGTGATCTTTTCATGCAGCTAGTGGACACTTCATCCCAATTTATGCAGATGTTAAATAATTGCCTTCATAATGCAGTAATATTTGTAATACTTCATAAATGAATGTTGCTTTTCATCATTTGTCTCAATTAGTACTCTGAAGGAGCTTTTCAAGTAGCAGAGCTTAAAATTTGCTGTGATAAGCTTCAATTAATTCAATTATTTTGACTGGACAGTAGTAGCAGATCACCTGATGGCGTGACGCTTGAAAAAAAATGTTCCAATGGTAACCGTTAATCAATTATTAAAAATATGGAATTCATATATACCTTCCTAAATATAGTCAAACTTTCACTGCAATAACTTAACTGTTTATTTTATGTATTTTGTACAAAAATTACTGCAAGAACCTATCAGGTGACCAACTGCCATCTTATGTTTTTTTATAGTTTCTGTAGATATATATATTAGTTACTAAAGCTTGTTACAATTTATTAACTTTCTTTCCATATTACTCATATATATATATATATATATATATAGACAAAAAGGTAAATATCAGTATATTTGTGTATATGGTAGGGGAGTTGAGCTATCAGGTGTAATAACCATTACATGGAAAAATAGGGAGAACCTTCCTGAAATAAAAATAAAATGCAATTAATAATTATTGTAAACATCTAACTCTGTGGGTCCTAGGACTTTAACTACTTTCTGTTATGAAACAGAAATAGAGACCGGGCCTATTGCCGTGGCTCCTACAATTTTCATTTATCAATTACATTTTAATTTTATTTCAGGTAAATTGATTTTTTACTTACAGGTTCTCCCTATTCTTCCATAGTTATTACACCTAATAGCTCAACTCCCCTACCATATACACAAATATACTGATATTTACCTTTTTGTCTATTCTTCATTACGGTTGCCAGTCCTTTCTGCGTTTACCATAGTACTCGGATCTATAACCTAGTCTTATATATATTTTATAAATTTTGCATAAACTCTAACAGCTCATTCCTGTTTGATAAGACTTCTGTAATTTCATTGCATCTTTATCATTTTTATATATATATATATATATATATATACACACACACACACACTTTTTTTTTAATTAAAAGGTGTAAAAAACACATAGCATGCTTTAAAATTTTAATTTTTATTAAAACTTAAAAATTACATACTTGTACTGCAATCCATTAACAAAATAGGAAACTAATCAGAATTCAAAAAACATTTCCATATCTGGCCCTTATTTTTGTACCATTTTGGGTGCACACCCATCAATGGGTTAAGAAAAAGAAATCAAACACACCTGAAATAATGCACTAGGTATATTATCTAACTAGTAAATATTATGTAAATGGTATACAGTAATAATCCACCATTCTTTAAGTTTCACAACAGAAAAAATTGACACATTGTTCTACATTTATCATTTAATGATATTTTTCTGTTTTCACTCAAATTTCAATGCTAATAATAACAATCCTTTTTTTGCTGTGGTTGTTGCTGATTTTCAGGTGCATAAGCAACTGAAGAGCATACTGTGGCCTCGTGTTCACAGTTCACTCTGCATGTTGTGCAAGCTGAAACACAGAAAAATCAGGAGTGGTCTGCTCCTCCTTCTGACTGAGATCAACTAACTACAGTTCTGATCAAAGAGGGTTCCAGAAATTCCTTAGTCTATGGCAGACTAAGATAAGTGATAACTGACAAAATACCTATGCTATCATGAGAACACTCTTTCTTGCAACTATGTTAATACAGTAGAGAGTCAGTTAACTGGAATAATCAATGTCAGAACCCTTTCGGATAGTAAAATTTTTTGGATAATCGAACATAAGGTAAAATGAAATAAATTCTGTTATAATGTATTAAGGTAAAAGAAAAAGACTTTAAATAGCATGAAAAAAAAAAGAATTTATTTAATTTTTAAAAAATAATAATAACTTACATAAAAATTTGCACATTTACATATGTATATATATTCGGATAGGTATATTACTGCAAATTTAATGTGGAAAAAACTTCAAAATAATATTTTTAAATAATGTTTGATCGTTTTTTTGTTTCATTTGCTATGACTTTATATTTTTCTGCTGCTAAAATCTCTCAAGTTCCTTAAAATAATATCAATTTGATTATATCACATTCTCCCTGGATTTCTGCCCATTTCAGTGTTGTTTCTTTTCTTTGACATTTTACCGAGAAAAATAATAAATCGCACAATTTCAGGCCGATATTATTCTCATCAAACCTGGAGCTAAACTAAACATATGAAATGAAGAGAACAAAATATGTCATGGAAAATTGGATTCACGGAAACAAATGACTAAACTCTATCACTCATGGTTTCCGAGAAAACCCATTAGTCCTAATCCAACGTTTCACCAGATACACAACATAGAAAAACAGATAGAAATACTCTTGTAGCGTAATAAACATTTGTCTCAAATACTACCATTAATAAAAAGAAGAAAAATCAGCCTTTCAAATTATTCCAAATAACTGATGTTCTGGATAACTAAAGTTCTACTGTATTATAAATTTATTTTCTTCCAAAATCTCATTAAAAATTAAAATTTATCAAATGAAAAGTCATTTCGGCCCAATCCCAGCACTCTTATTACAATAGTATGCAAAAGTGAAAACATTAACAGGTACTACAAAAGAATAAATAAATAAGAATGCAAGGGTACATACTTTATTAGATAAAGATGACTTACCTGTGAGGCATGCCCATAACAATGCTCTCAATACCTAACTCACTAGAACGGTCAATAATTGTCTTCATTGCTGGTATTAACACTTCACATCCTTCAAGACCAAATCTTTTTTCAGAAGACCACTTCTTGGCAAGAAACTCCTCAAATCTTGAAATATACAAAAATACTTTGAAATAATATTTCACAATAAACCCAAATTCTTGCTTCACAAAACATGCAAATTTTAAGAAACAAGTCCAAGACTTGTTTAAAAAAATATTCACTGAAAATGTCAGAGTGATTTTATTCAATAAAGTGACTATTAAATTATTGCATAGGAAATTTAAAAAAAAAAAATCAATTAAAATCAAAATTCTAGAAGTTTCTGTAATCATATTGTAAAGGTAGTCACAATATGAGATAATATTAAATCATTGCCTTCACATTAATGTAGTTTTTCGTTAAGAGTTTGCTATGGTGTATTTACACCTATATTTTATAGTGTATTTTGAACTCAATCTATTATGCTTTGAGCATTTATATTTTATATTAAGTATTTATTACCTTGCACACCTTTTGACACTTCTCATATTGTAGAAATAACTTTACAACTGGGTTGGCATGATTGCAACACTAGGGTACCTGCCATCCCACTGAGGATAGGCCAACAAGCCTTGAAATGGTGCCACCTGGGTTGTGGTGCCCACTGAGAATAAGTAACAATCCTTTTCTTCTCTGTGTGCCATCTCCTAACGGAGATCGGCGACCATGACGGCAAATGTCTCTCCGTCTCTAGTAGCTCTGAACAGCTGCTCGGTGTTCAGTCCTGTCCAATTCTTAATGTTACTGAGCCACAACGTACGTCTTCTCCCAGGCTTTCTTCTTCCTTCCATTCTATCCTAATAATTAGCCCTGGAAGTGTGTATTTGTTGTTCCTTATCAGGTGTCCAATATATGCCATTTTTATTTTCTTTACGTCCTTCAGCAATTCCCGGGTTTTACGGGTTCTCTGCAGGACACTCATTGGTCACTCTTGCTATCCATGGTACTTTTAGCATTCTTCTGTACATCCACATTTCAAATGATTTTTTTTTAAATGTTAGTTTTCAACGTCCATTTCTTGGCACCATACAACAAAACTGACCAAACATAACATCTCATCATCCCGATTCTAAGGTGGAGATCCAGGTTTAATTTTAAGAAAATACTGCCTGGCCATTTAAATCCTTGCTGTTATTTCCATATCCAGTTTGTTTTTGTCATTGATCCAACAGCCTAGATATTTGATTTTGTCAACTCTCTCTATCAGCCTTCCGTTTAACATGAGGGGAGGTGTTGGCATTGCCACATTAAAGACCATGAGCTTAGTCTTGTTGATATTAATCCCAAGGCCCATTATTTCACTTAATTCACTCACACGATTGAGAAGTATCTAAGTCCTGCATATTACTTGTACAAATTAGTGTTATCTGCATAGCGAAGGTTGTTAATCACTCTACCATTGACAGATATTCCTTCATTTCTTCCATCTAATGCTCTCTTGAAGATGACGTCTGAGTAAACATTAAATAGGAGGGGGGGGAGTACACATCCTTGTCTCACTCCACATTCAATGCTGATCTTTTCTGGCTTTCTGCCATCAATTACAACAAATGCCATTTAGTTGCTGTAGAGATGTTTGATTATTCAGTTGTCCTTTTCATCAAGGCTGGACTCTTTAAGAATCTTGATGAGCTTGGTGTGTTGGACTACATCAGTGGCTATCTCAAAGTCAATAAAACAAAGATGGGCATCAATCTGTCGTTCTCTGCACCTTTGCATCATGACTGGGCACAAAATAGTGCTTCTCTTGTACCTTCCCTAAATCCAAACTGCGCATCATCCGTTGACTCCTCACAATTCCTGAAAATCCGATTTTGAATTATTTTTAGGAACATTTTGAGGACCTGGCTCATCAAGCTGATTAGTCTGAAGTCTCCACAAGTGTTTAGTTTTTTTTGAGAAGAGTGATGCACAATGATGTCAGCCAGTCCTGAGGGATGTTGCCTGTGTCATAAATTCTGTTAAATAATCAACAAGAATGTCAATGTTTTTATAGTCGAACAATTTGACTATTTCTGCTGTGATTTCATCACGTCCTGTGGCTTTTCCCTTCTTCATTGATTTCATCACCCTCTCCACCTCAGATCTTAGGATGGATGGCCCTACCACTGCATCGCTGTTGTCATCTAGCACACGTTCACTGTCAGCAAAGAGGTCTTTTATGTATTTAGTTCACATGTCCAGTTTTTCCACTTCTTCCATGATAATCTCACCTTTGTCATTTCAGATTGAAGTTGGTTGTTTCCTTCGGGCAGGATAGTGGGTATTACTTTCCAATTAATGTTCTGGATTAGGTAGAGCAATCAGCATATTACTGGGAGGAAAAGTTTGAGAAGTGGAAGAAACTCACAAGGGAAAGCAACACATCACTCACTGTGATTACTTGCTTTGAAAGCCGTGAGTTAACTCACTATCCAGATTACATGTTGCAGGTTTGTGATGATTTGCCCACTGTACATCCTTACATGGATGTACAAAAGTTTAAAAAGGAACCATTTTATGCCCATAACTGAGGTGAACTGAAAGTTTCCATTTTCTTTACTAACTGGCACGCAGTTTACAACTTTATGGAAATTATTCACATTAATGTTGTTATGGGTTATATGGCTAATACTGGCAAAACTGAAGAATATAGAAACATAATGACATATACCTAATGAAGGCATCAGCACATCGCATTGTTAAGCAAAAAGAAGAAAGTAGAGATGGCTTGCATCAACTTATTTGAATTCATATTTAGCAGTTTTCAAGAAACTTAGAGGATAACTAAAGGTAAGTGAATCTGATATACACTTTTAACTAGACACAAATATCAGCCCAATTTGCACTACTGATTAATGCATATGAAGGTATGTACCCTGTGACCCATATGTGTACTTCAAACATCATATAGATGTAAATTTATATACAAGTGCCAATACACACCTCTGGCTAATTTTAAATATTTACATGCCAAGTTGGTAAACTGAAAGTTTTCTGTTTTTAAGCATTTATTTATTATTGTTAAATTAAATTGAATTAAAATTATTTTTTATATAAAAATGCTGTTTAAGCATGGGTAGTGCATCTCCATCATTTCTACTACTCAGGTAGTATATGCATGCATGGTTTTACTATATGTCATATTGTGAATGATTTCATAACGGG
Organism: Mastigoproctus giganteus; assembly: GCF_048544385.1. Lineage (NCBI taxonomy): Eukaryota > Metazoa > Arthropoda > Arachnida > Uropygi > Thelyphonidae > Mastigoproctus > Mastigoproctus giganteus. The sequence continues at coordinate 105,843,049 of NC_143582.1, read as the reverse complement.
TTAACTAGGTACTTCACTACTTTGAATAAGTAACACTTCTCTGGTAGAGAAGACTACTGTTACTTATTCTCATATGCTTAATTAGCATTTTCATACACTTTGACATTTGAAGTGCTAGTTGAGTGCTAGTTTCACAATTTGAAGTGCTAGCCAAGACAGATATTGTTGGGATATCAGAGACGTTGTGTGACACAGACATAAGCAGTGTAGAATTGGAATTTGGGGAGTACAATGTGAACAGAAAGGATAGACAGAACAGGAAGGGAAGACGGGTTATGCTGTTAGTTAACAAGCACATAAAATCAAAGGAAGTACATCCAATTGATGTTGGTAGACAGTACAATGTTCAGTCTGTTTGGTGTGACATAAGCACTGGGAAAGGGAAAATGAGAGTAGGTGTGTGTAATAGGCCTAATGAATCTGATGAATATAATGAGCAATTATGCAGAAAAATAGAGTGGGAAAGTAAATCAGAGTGTCATATAATGAGGGATTTTAATTTTCCGGAGACTGACTGAAATTTGAGGGTTGGTCACTCACACACTAGCAAGGATTTTGTGGATTTATTGGATGATTGTTTTCTACAGCAGCATGTTCAGGAGGCAACTGGAGGAAGTAATACTATTGATCTAATTATCAGTATTGATTCTTCATACATTAAGAATCTGCAGATATAAGAACCACTAGGTGGCAGTGATCACAGTGTGCTGAAGTGGGATTTACTCAAAGAGGTAACTACCATCAGGGTAAAGGAAAGGGTTTTTGCTTTCGTAAAGGTGACTATAGTGGTCTGAGACAGTATTCAAATTCTAAACGGTGGGACCAACTGATGATGTTACCAACAGTAAATTCAAAATGAGAAGCATTCAAAGAAGTAATTTTGGAAGCCAATGGCTTTTCATACCAACTAAGAAATATTGTTCAAGATTTAGGCCTAAATGGACATCAGATAAACTAATTAGATATATGGCAGAGAAGAAAAATGCATGGGATACATAAAAATTAACAGGTGACACAGAAGCCTATGATAGATATAAGCTGGTCTGTAAACAAGTCACATCAGAGATTAGGCAGGCAAAGGCATATTATGAGAAATCTTTGGCAAAGGATGCTAAGAAAAATAGCAAAGAGTTCTTTACTTATGTAAACTCTAGAAGGAAGGGGATGAATCAGACTGGTCCACTTGATATCGATGGTTCAACTGTTGATGATCCCGCTCGGGTAGCTAACAAACTTAATGAATATTTTGCATCTACATTCACAAATGAGTAGTTAATCAGGGAAGGGAATGCCAGAGGTGTATTAAACTCTGGCAGTAAGCTAGCTAATCTGATAATAACTAAGAGTAAAGTAGAGGAGAAATTATTATTATTATCATTAACCATATGGTGCAACGAAGCCGAGGCTTATACTGCACCAGACAAAAAAAAAAAATTTATTTTTAACGCTGAGAGAGAGAGAGAGAGAGAGAGAGAACAAGGGTCAGAAGTAAAAGGGAATCACAAGAAAAAGATGATATTCAGCTCAGGAACCTGGGTGTGCCAAGCCCATACTCACCAGATGTGAGCCCATGGGTTTTTTTGTAGAAGATAAACATAAGAAAGGCACCTGGGGTGGATGGAATCTATCCAGTTATATTAAAGGACACAGCAAAGGAAGTAAGCACACCCTTAGCCATAATTATGACAGCTTCCTTGGACTCAGGGGAGTTACCCATGGCCTGGAAATGTGCAAATGTGACTACAATACACAAAGGGGAATCAAAGGGAGAGACAGTAATTACAGACCTGTTAGTTTAACTTCTATTGCAGGGAAATTAATGGAGGTGCTGGTTAAAGAAGCACTGCAGAATCATCAGACAAAACTTCAGTTATAGATCGGACACAGCATGGGTTTGTTAAGGGGGAAGTCTTGTCTGACCAATTTGATTGGATACTATGATGTAGTCACAAAACAACCGGATGCAAAGAATAACTTTGATATCATACATTTGGTTCTTAGAAAGGCTTTTGATACTGTTCCACATGGAAGACTGCTGCACAAATTGGAGCAGTATGGCAAATTGCTGCTATGGATAAACAAGGATCAGAGGCGATGGTTGAGTGGGAGAAGACAGAGTCGTAATCAATGGAGACTGATCTTTGTGGAGTACCCTCCCCAGGGTTCAGTGTTGTGTCCATTAATGACATTGATGATGCTATATTAATGACATTGATGATGGTATATCAGGCTTAATTTCCAAATTTGCAGATGATACGAAGGTTGGCAGGGTTGTAAATGACACTGACAGTACGCTGCTGCAACAGGATCTAGAAAAGTTGAGTAGATGGGCTGAGAGGTGGTAACTGAAGTTTAACCTTGACAGATGTAAAGTACTGCATTTGGGAAGCGATAACCCAAGAGTAATGTATCAACTGTGTGTTACTACACTGATAGAGGTAGAAAGTGAAAAGGACCTGGGGGGGTAATCGTGCAGGCAGATATGAAGTTTTCTTAGCAGTGCAGATGGTCTGCAAGAGTAGCCCATGGTGTCTTGTCAATGATATACAGGAATTTTTCTAGCAGAGATAAGAAGGTGGTTATCCCCTTGTATAAGGCAATGGTCAGGCCACACGTTGAGTAGTGCAATACCTATTGGCAACTTGTTGTGAAGGGATTTAAATATGACGTGTAATAAAACGATGCAGGCATGCATACTACATGGGTAAAGTGTATTAGTTGTCTGACGGCTCCAAGGGGTTCCCCCCATTTCTGCATTATGTATTCTGTTTGTATGATACAGAACTCTGCGGAGGGGAGAAATTTAAAAAGTGTATGGGGAGTGGTTTGACAATTTAGCCATTGGGCCCCTACTGGGACCCACCATTGCCCCAAACTTTGCCACGAGGAGGCAGGTCAGGCGTCAAGAGATTATTTAAGTACTGTGGCAGGCCCCACCATCTATTTACGGAGGATTTCAGTGGCAAGGCGTATAGAAAAAAAAAAGGTGGCGGGGGGGGGGGGGGTTGGAACACTACAATTTGTAAAGGTTGAAAGAGGTTTTCGAGAAAGCGGTTGAATTTTTTTAGTCATTGATTAGAATTTGACGGCATTGTTAGGAACATACTCGGTCAGTTTAGTCAGTGGGGAAAGACTGGGGGGAAACAGGTAGAAGGATGGGAATGATAGAGTAGGCATTCCCAAAGAGTTCAGTGGGGACGAGTTCAGTGGGGACCAGGTGAATTGTTATGGGGAGGTAGGGAGGGGAGGAGACAGAGACCCATCTCCCCCTTCCCCTGCCTGGGGATGGGGTTTAAAGGGAACCGGGATTTGAATACCCAGTTCAGTTCGCCAAATGGCATGTCAGCGGCAAAGCTGCAGTTCAGTTCGCCAAATGGCATGTCAGCGGCAAAGCTGCAGCACACCCTCACCAGCAATGGCTGCCAGAAACATGCGGCGTTGAACTCGGCAGGAAGGTCAAACTGCCCATCCTGCTCCAGAGGTGGGAAATATTTGGCAGTGGGGTCCCTCCAAGCAAATGGTGAGAGAATAATCACCCTGCCTGGCAGGGTGGAAAGACATTTACTTCATTCATAATCCGCATTCTCACTTTACTTGCATTCTATTTTTATACTTTTTTCTTTTAGTTTATAATATTTTTTTTCCCCCTGTTAGATTATATATATATATATATATATATATATATATATATATATATATACAGTAAACCCCCGCAAATAGTGGGGGTTATGTTCCTGAGGAATGCCGCAAATACCGAAAACATGAATACTGAGTTATGGCTCTCATAGTATTAAAGGGGTCCAATTCCAAAGTATGAAATATATAAGAAAAACTAGTCTAAAATTTTGTCTATGTATGTATTATATGTACCTTCATAATATGACTACGTACAAAGACAGTACATAGTGAAATGCAAGCATATGGCATTGAAATTAAAATAAGAAACAATTTAATATTATATGTAATATTTATTAGAAATTTCAAACAAATCTTTCAAAATAGCGCCTTTGCTAGCTAAAAAACTTATCCCGACAGTGCTATCACCAGTTTCGCTAAAGTGTTGATAAAGGAGTTTTACCTTTTCACAAATGATGAGTGAACTTAACGGAATTTTATTTTGAGTTCGGTCTTCTATCCGCAGATTTAAAGCTTTTTCCATTTTTTCTAATTTAATATCACGAATTACACAGCAAATTTATGAAGCAGTTAGCGCGTTTTCACGGACACTACGGCAGATTTTTTCTTCCGATTTCTTGATTGATTGTACAGTTGACTCATTGATTTTATAATGTTTTGCCACTGAGGAGACACTTTCACCATTAGAAATTTTATCTATTAACTCAATTTTATTCATTAATGTCATCACCTTCTTTGATCTTTTCACATTTCCCTTGTTATTCGTAGCCATATTTTTGTATGGGTTAGGAAGAACTTGTCCACAATAAAGTCACTTTCTTCCATTAACACACTCGAAAAAGTCTGTTTTACACTGCAAAACAGTAGATTTATCACTTTTGTTAGTTAGTTATTTGGTTTTTAGGAGCATTAGCAACTAAGGCCATATTGCTCCGGGATATGCGGTGGTCATTCCCTGACCTTTCTGCATCCTCCGTATTTGGTGCTCACGGGCTCGAGCCCTGGTCTAATCAAGGAGCGTGTGCTATGCACTGCTGCTCCTGCTCATCTGGCTACGGAGGTGCAGGTCCTGATGGTGTTTCTCCACTGGTTCTGAAAACCTGTGCTCCGAAACTTAATCCTGTTCTTTGCCACCATTTTTCACTTTCTTATTCCAAAGATGTTTTTCCTTCTACTTGGAAATTTGCTCATATCCAGCCAGTTTCTAAAAAGGGTGACAAATCCCTCCCATCCAATTATCGTCCCATTGCAATTACTTCTACTCTTTCTAAAGTAATGGAGAAATCAATTAACCGCCAACTCTTAAACTACTTAGAAACCTTCCGTCTGATCAATGATTGCCAATATGGATTCCATCAGTGTCGATCCTCTGGTGATATTCTGGCTTATGTTATTCATTTATGGACAAATTCAATTGAAAAGTTCAATGAAACACAAGCACATGCTCTTAACATCTCAAAGGCTTTTGATCATGTTTGGCATAAAGGTCTTCTAAACTTTGCCAACTGTTTTTTTGTAATTGGTTATCAAGTTTTCTCTCTGATTGCTCACTGAGGGTGATGGTAGATGGCTCTCTGTCTTCTAACTTCTCCACTAATGCTGGTGTCCCCCAAGGTTCAGTTCTTTCCCCCATTCTTTTCCTCTTCTACATTAATGACCTTTTTCCATTGACTGGAAATCCTATCCATAGTTTTACCGATGATAGCACATTGCATTCCACTTTCCATTTTGAAAAACCTTGCCCAGCTCAATCAGCTTCAACTTCTCATATATCTGCTACCAATTCCTTAAATGCTGATCTCTGGGTAATTATCCAGTGGGGCAAAGACAACATAATTAATTGCAATCTTTCTAAAATTCAGCCTTGTCTCATATCTTGCAAAAAGGATTCTTCTGCTCCTATGCTTATTTTTGGTGACACTCCGATTGCTAGGCAAAATGATATATCTCTTTTGGGGATTACCCTGACTTCTAATCTCTCTTGGCACAAGCACATTACAAAGATTGCTTCCTCTGCATCTAAAAAACTTGGCTTTCTCTTTCCTCTCGGTGTTACTTTTCTTACAAACAGCTGTTCACTCTGTACAAATTGCAAATCCGTCCTACCATGGAATATTGTTCCTACATCTGGGGCAGTGCCCCTAAAATCTCTCTCAGGCTTCTAGATTCCATTCATAAGAGGGCAGTTACGTTAATTAATGACTCCTCTCTAACAGAGTCTGTCCACTCTCTGTCTCATAGGTGTACTGTTTCTGCTGCATGCCTTTTCTACAGATACTTGGGCACTGTTCTTCTGAATTGGCTCCTATAATTGCCACTTCAAACTCACAGAACCAACTTTTCATCTTCCTCGTCTATTCATATAACTGCCGTTTTCTGGAATGACGTTCCTTCATATAGATTTCCTGAAAATTACATCTACAGAAGTTCAAGTGTAATGTCAACAAATATAGTCTTTCGTCTTCTCAACCTCCAACCCAAGCACGGTACTAACTACAATAGGTTCTAATACTTCTCGTGTTTGGGGTTTTCATATATATATATATATATATATATATATATATATATATAAAAAAAAAAAAAAAAAAAAAAAGGAAAAGAAAAGAAATATTATGCAGTATCAGATGAAAAAAAAAATTGCATTTCACCACTCCATTCGTTCCAAATGCCTGTCTTAAATTTATTTAGGTTTATCAACTTCCACAGCAAAAGATGTAAGAACAATATTCCATGGTAGGCTGGATTTGCAATTTGTACAGAGCGAACAGCTGTTTGGAAGAAAAGTAACACCGAGAGGAAAGAGAAAGCCAAGTTTTTTAGATGCAGAGGAAGCAATATTTGTAATGTGCTTGTGACAAGAGAGATTAGAAGTCAGGGTAATCCCCAAAAGAGATATATTATTTTGCCTAGAAATCGGAGTGTCACCAAAAGTCTGTTTCACCAATGAACTACCTGTTGGCTAAAGGCAAATTTCCACACATATCTATTCTACAACTGTTTTTCCTCTATTTGAAACTATAGCCCCCCAGATGGGCTGCCCTGGCAGCCCATCTGCACTGTTCAGTGAACTTCATATTTCACTGCACAATTACCCCCAGATCCTTTTCACTTTCCACTTCCTTGAGTGTAGTATATATAAAATATATAAATATGTAGTATATATTTTATTTATAGGTTATCACACACACACACACACACACACACACACACACACACACACACAACAATCCTTTATATATACAGGGTTATTAAAATTAAAGTATCCCTATTTAGAGAGCTCTGGAGCAAGTTCTAAGGGTCGTACTGAAGAGAAATTTGGACAACAGGTACAATAAAGAATGCACTCGCCATTTATTTGAAAAAAAAAATAAAAAAAATTAGTTACAAAATTTGTCACTGTATGGCACGTAACTATCTTAGTTAGGATTTTTTTTTTTTTTTTTTTGTGAGTTATTGGCACATCGGCCTCTGTGGCCATAATTCACTGCCCAAAATTTTTGCATTTTACTCTGATCCAAGCCCGAGGCAGGATTTGAACCCACGACCATTGGGTTGCCAGGCAGGCACTTTACCCACCTGGCTAGCCTGGTCGGCATGACTGTTTGTGTTGTCCGCAAAATGATTGCGAAATCTGAAGCGACAGGACATCTTGGTGTTCAACTAAGTATGGGTCGAAGATGAGTGGATTCCTCTCGTGTTGAAGATGTGGCTATGGCTGTTGTGGATTTATCAAATCAATCTCCATGTGGTAGCACAAGTGTGCCAGCTGATTCTCGTGAAGTGGACGCTGTATTCTACTGTAAGGTTAGTAATATGTCAGGTGTTGCGGTACTATCCTTACAAGATGCACATGCTACAGCGGCTAAAGCACGGTGATGCAGATGTTCATTTCACATATGCAGTTCAATTTCTGGCACGAATGAGAGTGGATATCACTTGGCCATGGAACATCCTTTGGAGTGATGAAGCCCACTTCTGCTTAAATGGACAAGTGAATACGCACAACTGTCCCACTTGGGCAACAGAAATCCTTCGAGTTATCGAAGAGGTCCCATTGCATTCTCCAAAAGTGACAGTGTGGTGTGGATTTATAGCCACATTCATGATTGGGCCATATTTTTTAACAGGTAACACCGACTGGACCCGCACCTGTTCCATCACTGGACAGCGATATTATGAAATGTTAGCAAATTTTGCAATACCAGAGCTTCAACGAGGGTGCCTTCAGGATACCATAATCATGCAAGATGGTGTGCCACCCCACATCCACCGTTGTGTCCAAAGATTGCTAAGGCAACACTTTACAGACGAACGGGTCATCAGCCATTGTTTCCAGACATCTTGGCCACACCGATCACCAGAACTTACCCCATGTGACTTCTGGTTGTGGGGTTTTTGAAGAACCAGATGTATCGGGAAGGATGTCAAACTCTGGCAGATCTGAAGGACAACATTAGACGTCATGTGCTGGCTATTCCAGTTGACATGTTATGTTTTGCTGTATAAAATGCTGTTCTTCGAATGGAAGCTGTTGTTGACCAAAATGGAGGAAACAATGGGCAATTGTAGCACTGTTCAAGTGATTTGTATTGCCACAGTGCCATTAGTGATAAATTTTGTAACTATCTTTTCCCCCAATAAATGGCGAACACATTCTTTATTGTACCTGTTGTCCAAATTTCTCTTCTGTACAAATATTAGACCTTGCTCCAGAACCTTCTACATAGGGATACTTTAATTTTAACAACCTTGTATATATATATATATTTTTTTTTACTAACTTTACTTTATCCCTTGCATTTTCTATAAATCCATCTTGGTATTGTTTTCTTGAATTGGCTTCAATATTAATTGCTATATACAATATATATATATATATATATGAAGTTATGTAGAAGAATATGAGAAAAAGGAAAAGAGAGAGAGAGAGAGTGACAGAACAGATTAATGCCATCAAATTTATGATTGTACATTGCATCTGTCTGTATATAACATTTTTTAATTATAATACCAACTAGATAAATTGGAGAATTTAGAATAAAAATATTAGGGGTGAAAACTATACTCATTAGTTCAAAGGGCCAAGTATTTAGGTAACCTAAGTTGGACTCCTTTGTTGTACCCTATAAATAAACATAGAATATAATAAAATAAAATAAAAATAAAATGAAATAGTAAAATTAAAAATGATATAGCTAATTATAGATATATGGATACATTGAGTGGAACTTAACTAGGGCTAGCTCCACTCAATATATCCCATCAATAATTAGCTGCGGCTATCTGTTTCTGTTTCTGTTTGCCAGTTTTTCTAGATTCAAATATACTGTGAATTTACTGTGAATATATAATCAAATTGGCTTAATTACTTTAATATACATTAAATATAGCAGAAAATTGGCAGAATAACCGCTAGCCCGGCAGATAGCAATGAAAATTAATAATAAAAATAATGGAAGTGAATCGTGAATAATATACGTGAGTACCAACTATTCATTTATGTAGTGAAAAGGAAAGCTTATGCCTGAACTTAAGAATAGTAATAGACCTAATCTCCCTCGAATTGCTCTAATAGATTTTGAGGTATAAAAAATTAGAGCTAGCAGGCAGAAAGCAAAAGTATAGAAACAGCATATTATATAGATACTTGGGATTTACCGGGAGTGTAACGGCCCGAACTTTTATTAAGGATCCTGCTATTATACTAAGTGTTGATATTTGACGACTGTATCATAAATCCAATGATGATTAGAAAATTATCTGATATATTAAAAGTCTTTTGAATAAGATATAAAATCAAGTAAAATAGAAAATGCCTGATATATTGAAAATATATAGATAAGATAAAAATATAGAAGCTCCATGGGAAATTATAAGAATAAATTCGCATTTACTTAAATAGCAGCTCAATTAGTTAATCAAAACTACTTTTCTGTAAAAACAGAAATTAAATAAATAGAAAATGAACTATACCTTCTTGTAGTGGATTACATAGCTAAAAGGATTTATATCCCAGGTAGTCGTCCTTATATATGATGAAGAAAGATGGCAATGGCCTCTCACTTTTGGTTTTTATGTGAACAATTAAATATTTAATTAATTTAATAACTGAATTCTGGGAAAATGAAATAATTTGAAATTATTACTTGAACTACATGAGATGTTTGAATAATGCAAAAAATAGTATAATTAGAAATTAACAACTGAAAACCTATATAAGCATTAGAAATTATGTAAATTAGCATTGGCACATGATGCAAGAAAGCAAGCTTATATAGCATCAGCCAAAAAAAAAAAAAAAAAAAAAAAACACACCCCTTTTTTCACCCATCTATTGGCTCCAAATGTTTGTCAAGTTCTGCCTTGAATCTATTTAAGCTATCAACTTCTACGACAGATGGAAGTTTGTTCCAGCAATCAATCACCCGCTGTCTAAAGGGAAACTTCCGCACATCTATCCTACAACCATCTTTCCTCAAAGATGGTTGTAGGATAGATTCAGAATAATCAAAAAATTCAATGTGAATTTTTTGATTCTGAACAACAGGAAGATTCCCATCAGCATTGAGCATGCTCAAACCATTCAAGGCTTTATACACCTCAATCAGATCACCTCGCAGGTGCCTAGTCTCCATACACTGTAATTTGCAAAACTTAGGCCTTTCTTCGTAGGAGCAACCCTTTGTTCCATTCACTAATCTTGTTGCCCTTCTCTGCACTCGTTCCAACAGCTCTAGATCCTTCTTAAAATGAGGCCTCCAGACCTGTATACAGTACTCAAGGTGTGACCTGATCATTGCCTTATACAAGCGGATAATCACCTCCTTATCCCTGCTAGAAAAATTCCTGTATATCAGTGATAAAACACCATGAGCTATTCTTGCAGACTGCCTGCACCGCTCAGAAAACTTCATATCTGCCTGCACAATTACCCCCAGGTCCTTTTCATTCTCTACAACTGTCAGTGTACGTTACTCTGGGGTTACTGATTCCCATAAATAGTAATCAACATTTGTCAATGTTAAACTTCATTTGCCACCTCTCAGCCCATCTGCTCAACTTTTCTAGATCCTGTTACAGCAGTGTACTGTTATTAGTGTCATTAACAACCTTGCCAACCTTCGTATCATATGCAAACTTGGACATCAATATCATTTATAAATACAGAAAACAACAATGAACCTAACACTGAATGCTGAGGGACTCCACTAATAACATTAGTCCACGAAGAGCAGTGTCCATTGATTACTACTCTTTGTTTTCTCCCACTCAACCATCCCTTTACACATAGCAGCAATTTTCCTCCAATGCCACACTGCGCCAATTTGTGCAGCAGTATTCCATGTGCAACAGCATAAAAGGCCTTTCTAAGAATCAAATATATGATTTCAAAGTTATTCTTTGCATCCAGTTCCTTTGCGACTGCATCATAGTATTCAACCAAATTGGTCAGACAAGACTTCCTCTTAACAAACCCATGCTGTGTCCGAGCTATAACTGAAGTCTTGTCTAGATGATCCTGCAATGCTTCTTTAACCACTGCTTCCATTAGTTTCCCTGGAACAGAAGTTAAACTAAAAGGTCTATAATCCTCCTTTGTGAATTGGGGTCGCATTTGCACATCTCCAGTCCATGGGTACCTCCCCTGAGTCCGAGGCTCTCATAATTATGGCTAATGGTTTGCTAACTTCCTTTGCTGCCTATTTTAATATAACTGGATAGATTCCATCCATCCCAGGTACCTTTCTTATGATTATCTTCAACAATTTCTCCTCCACTTTACTCTCAGTTATTACGAAATCATCTAGCTTACTGCCAGAGTTTAATTCACCTCTGGCATTCCCCTTCCTGAATAACGTTGGCACTAATGATATTAAGAGTAGGAGACCAGCGGAATTACTTAACAAGTACAGGTCACTGTTGAAAAAAAAAAGTGAAGTAGGGTTGAATTTGAAAGTGTCTGCAATTCTGCCCAGACACGATAGGAGGGAGTATATTATGAGAGCCTTGTCGATCAATTCGGCCCTGGAAAGATTGTGCAAGGCTCAAGGGGTAGAATTTATTTCAGCCTGGACTGTACTTGTTAACAGGAGAGATTGCTTCTACAGGGATGGGTTACACTTAAATAGAAAGGGTGCAAGAATATTTGCTGATGCTATCGAGGCAGTGTTAGGTGGGTCGGAAAACTGCTAGCTTGGGGGGAGACAAAGACTAATAGATTAACAGTAGCCACTGGCAGAGGTGAAAGAGATTCTTGCACTGCTTCTATTGGAATGAGCAGAAGCCTGAAAAACAAGATGCAGGATATTTCAGAGACTGCTGGAAGTCATTGCGGTACAAGTAAACACATGGGTTGTGTTAGGGTAGCTAAGAATAGAAACAGGTGCATGTATACTTGCGTGTACACCAATGCTAGGAGTTTAGTTAATAAATTTGATGAATTTGAGGTATTGTTCAAAACATCAAAGGCAGATATTGTTGGGATATCAGAGACGTGGTGTCACACAGATATAAGGAATGCAGAACTGGAATTTGGGGAGTACAACTTCTACAGAAAGGATAGACAGGATAGGAAGGGAGGAGGGGTTATGCTATTAGTTAAAAAACACAAAATCCAAGGAAGTGAAGCCAGTCGACATCGATGGACAGGGCAGTGTCGAGTCAGTTTGGTGTGACATAAGCATAGGTAAATCAAAATTGAGAGTAGGGGTGTGCTATAGGCCTAATGACTCTGATGAGTATAATAAGATACTGTACAGGGAAATAGAATGGGCCAGTAAATTAGAGAGTCTTATAATGGGGGATTTTAATTTCCCAGATATTGACTGGAATTTGTGGGTTGGTCACTCACACACTAGTAAGGCTTTTGTGGATTTATTGGATGATTGTTTTCTACATCATCATGTTCGGGAGGCAACTAGAGGGAGTAATACTCTTGATCTGATTATCAGTAGTGATTCTTCATGCATTAAGAATCTGCAGATAAAGGAACCACTAGGTGGCAGTGATCACAGTGTGCTGAAATGGGATTTACTCCAGGAGGTAACTACCATCAGAGGTAAAGGGAAGGGTTTTTGCTTTCGTAAAGGCGACTATGATGGTCTGAGACAGTATTTAAATTCTATACAGTGGGACCAACTGATGATGTTACCAACAGCAAATTCAAAATGGGAAGCATTCAAAGAATCTTGGAAGCTACTAGGCTTTACATACCAACTAAGAAATATTGTTCAGGGTTTAGGCCAAAATGGATGTCAGATGAACTAATGAGGCATATGGCAGAGAAGAAAAATGCATGGGATACTTACAAATTAACACATGTCACAGAAGCCTATGATAGATACAAGTTGATATGCAACCAAGTTACAAAGGAGGTTAGGCAGGCGAAGGCAGATTACGAGAAATCCTTGGCAAGGGATGTAAAGAAAAAAAGCAAAGAGTTCTTTACTTATGTAAACTCTAGAAGGAAGGGGATGAATCAGATTGGTCCACTTGATATTGATGGGTCAACTGTTGATGATCCTGCTCAGGTAGCTAACAAACTAAATGAATATTTTGCATCGACATTCACACATGAGGAGTTATTCGGGGAGGGGAATGCCAGAGGTGTATTCAACTCTAGCAGTAAGCTACAGAATCTCGAAATAACTGGGAGTAAAGTGGAGGAGAAACTGTTGAAGATAAACACAAGAAAGGCACCTGGGGTGGATGGGATCTATCCAGTTATATTAAAGGAGGCAGCAAAGGAAGTAACCAAATCCTTAGCCATAATTATGAGAGCTTCCTTGGACTCAGGGGAGGTACCCATAGACTGGAAATGTGCAAATGTGACCCCAATTCACAAAGGAGGATCAAAGGCTGACACAAGTAATTATAGACCTGTGAGCTTAACTTCTGTTCCAGGAAAATTAATGGAGGCACTGGTTCAAGAAGCACTGCAGGATCATTTAGAAAAGACTTCAGTTATAGCTCGGACACAGCATGGTTTTGTTAAGGGGAAGTTTTGCCTGACCAATTTGATTGGATACTATGATGCAGTCACAAAAGAACTGGATGCAGGGAATAGCTTTGATATTATATACTTGGATCTTAGAAAGGCTTTTGATACTGTTGCACATGGAAGACTGCTACACAAATTGAAGCAGTGTGACATTGGAGGCAAATTGCTGCTATGGATAAAGGGGTGGTTGAGGGGGAGAAGACAGAGAGTGGTAATCAATGGACCCTGCTCATCGTGGACTAATGTTATTAGTGGAGTCCCTAAGGGCTCAGTGTTGGGTCCATTATTGTTTTCTGTATTTATAAATGATATTGATGATGGTATATCAAGCTTAATGTCCAAGTTTGCAGACGATACAAAGGTTGGCAGGGTTGTCAAGGACACTACTGACACTATGCTGCTGCTGCAACAGGATCTAGAAAGGTTGAGCAGGTGGGCTGAGAGGTGGCAAATGAAGTTTAACATTGACAAATGTAAAGTATTACACATGGGAAACAGTAACCCCAGAGCAACGTATCAACTCTGTGGTACTACACTGACAGTGGTAGAGAATGAAAGGGACTTGGGGGCGGTTGTGCAGGCAGATATGATTTTCTCTGAGTAGTGCAGACGGGCTGCAAGAGTAGCTCATGGAGTATTGTCAATGATATACAGGAATTTTTCCAGCAGGGATAAGGAGGTGATTATTCCCTTGTATAAGGCAATGGTCAGGCCACACCTAGAGTACTGTATACAGGTCTGGAGGCCTCATTTCAAGAAGGATGTAGAGCTGCTGGAACGAGTAGAGAGAAGGGCAACAAGAATGGAACAAAGGGGTGCTCTTACGAAGAAAGGCTTAAGTTTTGCAAATTACAGTGTCTGGAGACTAGGCACCAGTGAGGTGATCTGATAGAGGTGTATAAAGCCTTGAATGGTTTGAGCATGCTCAATGCTGATGGGATTCTTCCTCTAGCTCAGAATAATCACTTGAGAGGGCATAAATTCAAATTGAGGAAAGACAGATGTAGGATAGACGTGCGGAAATTTGCCTTTAGCCAGCGGGTGGTTGGTTGGTGGAACAGACTTCCATTCCTTGTAGTGGAGGTTGATAGCCTAAATAAGTTTAAGGCTCAGCTGGACAGGTATTTTGAACGAACAGAGGGGTGAAGTGGAAGTGGGGTTTTTTTTTTTTTTTTTTTTGGCTGATGCTGCATAAGCTTGCTTTCTTGCATCAAATGCCTGTACTAATGCTAATGTTACTATGAACCCTTTTTGCAATATTGGAATGCCAATGCATTCAAGCTAATAGCTTCAAAGTTAGTCTTTACGTTTGTCATATACTCTGGTATACCAAATATTATCAATTTTATGTATATCTATATCTAGATATATTGCAGCTGAAGTGCTATATTTATTAGTATTTTCCAGTTGTATTACTCAGCACCACAGTATCCTGGGATACTGTGGTGCGATATCCTTCTGAAAGTGGGGTTCATTTATTTCAATAAGATTGTCACTGAAACGATATAGTATTATGTTTTTATTTATATTCCTTTCATAGTAGTGTAGGTAAAGATTTGTTACTATGCAAGAACTGCATGACCCCATAGCTATTCCTGTATGCTGCTTATATATATTATTACCGTTAAAGATGTAGCAGGTTAAACAGACAAATTTATGATGCAGTCCCAATAGGTGACAAAGTAATATATTATGATATTCATTATAATAGCAGTTAAAGATGTATTTCTAGTTATTATGAGATATACTTGTAAATAGGTTTTTAAAGTCAAATGTGGTTATGTTTGATGTTTTGAATATTATCATTTTTCTCCTATGTTACTATAGATGATATTGAGCAGAGATTCCAGTTTTTTGTGTGGTAACTTTGCATAACTATTTCTGCACAACGTAATGAATCTAAATCCAATGGGAGCTTTGTGGAATTTTGATATCCAGTGTTCTGGTTATTCTGCCAGTTTTCTGCTAAATTTAATGTATTTTAAAGTAATTAAACCAATTGGATTATATATTCACAGTAAACTCTCAGCATATTTGAACATAAAAAAACTGGCAAATGGCAAACAAAAACAGATAGCCACAGCTAATTATTGATGGGATATATTGAGTGGAGCTTTAAATAATTGATGGGATATATTGAGTTGTTTGTTTGTTTGTTTGTTATTTGGTTTTTAGGAGCATTAGCAACTAAGGCCATATTGCTCCGGGATATGCGGTGGTCATTCCCTGACCTTTCCGCATCCTCTGTATTTGGTGGTGACGGGCTCGAACCTCGATATATTGAGTGGAGCTATAAATAAACACATAGAATTATATTGTATGTGTTTATTTATAGGGAACAACAAAGAAGTTCAACTTATGTTATCTAAATACTTGGCCCTTTGAACTAATGAATATAGTTTTCCACCCCCTAATATTTTTATTCTAAATTCTCCAATTTATCTAGTTGGTATTATAATTAAAAAATGTTATATATATATAAGTAATATTAAACACCATGCAGTCTCAATCCTGCTTCTACAATAAAAAACCTTATAGCTTTCCATAAAAACTGCACACCAAAATACAAAACTCTACTCTTCCCGTCCTTTATATGATTTAGACAAGACTTCAGTTATAGCTCAGACACAGCATGGTTTTGTTAAGGGGAAGTCTTGCCTGACCAACTTGATTGGATAATATGATGCAGTCACAAAAGAACTGGATGCAGGGAATAACTTTGATATTATATACTTGGATCTTAGAAAGGCTTTTGATACTGTTGCACATGGAAGACTGCTACACAAATTGGAGCAGTGTAACATTGGAGGCAAATTGCTGCTATGGATAAAGGGGTGGTTGAGGGGGAGAAGACAGAGAGTGGTAATCAATGGACAATGCTCATCGTGGACTAATGTTATCAGTGGAGTCCCTCAGGGCTCAGTGTTGGGTCCATTATTGTTTTCTGTATTTATAAATGATATTGATGATGGCATATCAAGCTTAATGTCCAAGTTTGCAGACAATACAAAGGACACTGCTGACACTATGCTGCTGCAACAGGATTTGGAAAGGTTGAGCAGATGGGCTGGGAGGCAAAAGATGTTTAACATTGACAAATGTAAAGTACTACATATGGGAAACAGCAACCCCAGAGCAACGTATCTACTCTGTGGTACTACACTGACAGTGGTAGAGAATGAAAGGGACTTGGGGGTGGTTGTGCAGGCAGATATGAAGTTCTCTGAGCAGTGCAGACGGGCTGCAAGAGTAGCTCATGGAGTATTGTCAATGATATACAGGAATTTTTCCAGCAGGGATAAGGAGGTGATTATTCCATTGTATAAGGCAATGGTCAGGCCACACCTAGAGTACTGTATACAGGTCTGGAGGCCTCATTTCAAGAAAGATGTAGAGCTGCTGGAACGAGTACAGAGAAGGGCAACAAGATTAGTGAATGGAACAAAGGGGTGCTCTTACGAAGAAAGGCTTAAGTTTTGCAAATTACAGTGTCTGGAAACTAGGCACCAGCGAGGTGATCTGATAGAGGTGTATAAAGCCTTGAATGGTTTAAGCATGCTCAATGCTGATGGGATTCTTCCTCTAGCTCAGAAAAATCACCTGAGAGGGCATAATTTCAAATTGAGGAAAGACAGATGTAGGATAGACGTGCGGAAATTTGCCTTTAGCCAGGTTGATAGCCTAAATAAGTTTAAGGCTCAGCTGGACAGGTATTTTGAACGAACAGAGGGGTGAAGTGGAAGTGGGATTTTTTTTTTTTTTTTTTGGCTGATGCTGCATAAGCTTGCTTTCTTGCATCAAATGCCTCTACTAATGCTAATGCTAAATTCCACAAACAACCGGTAAGTTTCAGATTCATAACCAGTTCCAAAAGAAGTGGTGGCTGCTACCTACCCTGCAAGCAATTCTTTAGGCAACTCAAAACCATCTTCAGCAATCTTACTACTACCTGGATTATTAACAATAACCAAGCTGTTTTAAACATTTTTAGATCCAATCTCTCTATAACCAGTATTGAAACTTTTGATTTTACCAACCTGTTCACTTCCATTACACTTAACCTACTGGTATTTGTGCTAAAACAATTGTTTAACAAATACCATGAGAAACTTAATATTCACAAGAGTACTTGAGACAACCTCGTCAATCTTTGCATACTCAACTTCATTTTTGATGGCAAGCTTGAATACAAACAAATAATTGGAGTTCCCGTGGGTTCACAAATTTCCAGCCTTGTTTCTATCCTGTTTTTAAACTACTATGAGGAATTATTTTTACTAGCAATCCCAATCATAAACGTTTAGCTTTACGGTATCTGGATGACTTCTTAGTTTTAAATTCCAACTTTGAAAGCTTAGCTGCAGATATTTACCCCTCCGAACTTAAACTCAATAAAGAAAATGTTAATAATTGCATAGCCAACTTCCTTGATCTGAATATTACACTCTGCAATGATGCAGTTCCTCATCATATTAACCATATATGACAAAAGAAACTATTTTAACTTTGATGTCATTTACTTCACAAATTGGCAATCTAATATTGCCAATAAAATTCACAAAATACTATATGTATTCAAGCTATCGGATTAGCCAACATATGCAGCAACCATATCCTTTTCAGCAAAGCAATACAAGTTTTTTTATAACAAACTTTTAAATAATAATACACCTCCCTTTCTCATCAAATACTGTTTCAGTATAGTTTCTTCTACAATTAAAAATAAATTCAATTTCGATTTACTTGGCACCTGTCCGTGTTAAAGGTATTGTAAAGTTGTATATTATTTCGTGGGATTTCCACTACTTAGTAATCACTGTTCATGACTTCCATTTAAGATTCTTTTTCGGAATAAGACTCCTGTTACTTTACTCTCTAAGTTTTTCACATGTTTAGTCTGAATTCTTCCTTTCTACCATTTGGAATCCTGTACATTTGGCTTTTTATTCCTGGACTTATTAAGTTAAGTATCTTCCCTAATAATGACCAATAGGTTTGGCACTTTGCTTCTCTGACACCGGTCTCAGATCTACTGTCTATTTGGTAGCTATGTGTTGTGAATGGTTTTGTTTTTCTTTACAAAACCTGCATCATTTAACCAGGTCTTTTATTTGGTGGGAAAAGAAAAAAATTTATCAATGGATACGAAAAATCTTCTTCATGGTTTGCAATTTTGCAGTTCTGTTGCCATTAAAGTTTTTTGCCTGCGGGATTTTTTGTCACGCTCTTCAACGGATTCACTCAACCTTCAATCAACCTTAGCCAAACAGTGCATTTCTCTGTCTACAGCGGCTTGTTAACTTGGAGGTTTGGAGCCATGATCTATAGACCCTGTTCTCTGATCATTTAAAATTTCACCAGAATTTCATCTCCTAGATTTTCTTCTCCTGTAGATTGGAATTATTCTTGTTTTATTTTCTGTTTCACATGTTTCTTTACATATCTGTATTCCTGTAGCCTTATGTTTCATGTTTTTAGGTCATCTTTCCCACATTTTTTTTTTTTTTTTTTTTCAATGACAGAGGTGATCGCTATCTGTATCTCTAAATCTATATAACTTGGTGACTTATCATGGTTTCCCCCTTTTGCATCTTGGCTGTGTACGTCTCTGCTCCGCTTGACTTAATGACTCCAGGTAACACCCACTTTTAGTTTTGGTTTCGATTTCCCTTCTTCTCTACAAGCTTGTGGTATTAACACCCATTTTCACTAATGCTTGCTTATACCAGAACCCTTTCTTTAACACCCAGTAAGTTCAGTATTTTTAATGACTTTTTCCTACACTTTTTATCTTTATACTCTCTTTTTCTATTTTTTTTTTTTTTTCTATTCGTAAAACTATTAGTTTAATACGAGGGTGATACGAACGCTCCGACTAGAGTGCATCGTACACTATTTTTGCCTTCTTTTGACCATCTTTTCTCCCCTCCTTTCTCACCTGAAGAATTTTACCATTCCCTATACCTTTTGCTTTTGACATTTGATTGACAATGAAAAAAGTGTTGACATTTGCTTGTCAACACTTTTTTCTCTGCTGTATTTCTATGTATTTAAAATTTCTCTGCTATATATTTGAATTATTACATTTTTTAACCACATTTATTTAATTACTTTTTACCTCTTCTGCACGGTACATACATTTGTATTATATTTCACAATACATTTTTGTAAATTTTTATTAAATTTAAGAATTACTTTAACTTAATTTTTACACTGGGTAGGGACTACCATGTCTGTTATTATTACAACAAAGGCCGCATATTTTCTCCAACCCCTTTTTCTAATACTATAGACAAGTTTGGTAATGCAGTGCCCGATACATGAACTTCCTGGCTATGTATCATCTTTTCTGTATTAGCATTAGTAGAGGCATTTGATGCAAGAAAGCAAGCTTATGCAGCATCAGCCAAAAAAAAAATATAATAAATAAAGTAAAATAAATAAATAAAAAATAACCACTTCCACTTCACCCCTCTGTTCGTTCGAAATACCTGTCCAGCTAAGCCTTAAACTTATTTAGGCTATCAACTTCCACGACAAGGGATGGAAGTCTGTTCCACCTACCAACCACCCGCTGGCTAAAGGCAAATTTCCGCACATCTATCCTACATCTGTCTTTCCTCAATTTGAATTTATGCCCTCTCAGGTGATTATTCTGAGCAAGAGGAAAAATCCCATCGGCATTGAGCATGCTCAAACCATTCGAGGCTGTGTACACCTCTATCAGATCACATCGCTGGTGCCTAGTCTCCAGACACCGTAATTCGCAAACCTTAAGCCTTTCTTCGTAAGAGCACCCCTTTGTTCCATTCACTAATCTTGTTGCCCTTCTCTGTACTCGTTCCAGCAGCTCTACATCCTTCTTGAAATGAGGCCTCCAGGACTGTATACAGTACTCTAGGTGTGGCCTGACCATTGCCTTATACAAGGGAATGATCACCTCCTTATCCCTGCTAGAAAAATTCCTATATATCATTGACAATACACCATGAGCTACTCTTGCAGCCCGTCTGCACTGCTCAGAGAACTTCATATCTGCCTGCACAACCACCCCCAGGTCCCTTTCATTCTCTACCACTGTCAGTGTAGTACCACAGATTTGATACGTTGCTCTGGGGTTGCTGTTTCCCATATGTAGTACTTTACATTTGTCAATGTTAAACTTCATTTGCCACCTCTCAGCCCATCTGCTCAACCTTTCCAGATCCTGTTGCAGTAGCATAGTGTCAGTAGTGTCCTTGACAACCCTGCCAACCTTCGTATCGTCTGCAAACTTGGACATTAAGCTTGATATACCATCATCAATATCATTTATAAATACAGAAAACAATAAAGGACCCAATACTGAACCCTGAGGGACTCCACTAATAACATTAGTCCACGATGAGCAGTGTCCATTGATTACCACTCTCTGTCTTCTCCCCCTCAACCACCCCTTTATCCATAGCAGCAATTTGCCTCCAATGCCACACTGCTTTTTGATTTGATTTGATTTGAATTTTATTGGCGCATTAGCATCTAAGGCTATAATGCGCCAAGACCAGGAAATATATAAAAAATTTCTCCTTTCAGTGACCTAAGTAGTTAGGCCACCATGTCCAGATATATAATATAAAGCTTATCAATAAAAGAAGTAACGATAACGTATAAATTTTAAATGCGAGTAAAAACCTTTATTGATTTAAAAAAGCTAAAAACAGCAGACACATTGTCATTGTCGGATAAAATCTGACTGAGTGTATACGGCTCAGTCAGATGATTAAAAGCGGTAAAACGGATATTGCTAAAATCTGGACAGTCAACTAAAATGTGTCTTATTGTTAAAATTGTGCCACAGGACTCACACATAGGAGGGTCATCAGCCCTCAGCCACACTGCTCCAATTTGTGCAGCAGTCTTCCATGTGCAACAGTATCAAAAGCCTTTCTAAGATCCAAGTATATAATATCAAAGTTATTCCCTGCATCCAGTTCTTTTGTGACTGCATCATAGTATCCAATCAAATTGGTCAGGCAAGACTTCCCTTAACAAAACCATGCTGTGTCCGAGCTATAACTGAAGTCTTGTCTAGATAATCCTGCCGTGCTTCTTTAACCAGTGCCTCCATTAATTTTCCTGGAACAGAAGTTAAACTCACAGGTCTATAATTACTTGTGTCAGCCTTTGATCCCCCTTGTGAATTGTGGTCACATTTGCACATCTCCAGTCCATGAGTACCTCCCCTGAGTCCAAGGAAGCTCTCATAATTATGGCTAAGGGTTTGCTTACTTCCTTTGCTGCCTCCTTTAATATAACTGGATAGAACCCATCCACCCCAGGTGCCTTTCTTGTGTTTATCTTCAACAATTTCTCCTCCACTTTACTTTCAGTTAACAAGATTCTCTAGCTTACTGCTACAGTTGAATACACCTCTGGCATTCCCCTCGCTGAATAACTCCTCATGTGTGAATGTCGATGCAAAATTTTCATTTAGTTTGTTAGCTACCTGAGCAGGGTCATCAACAGTTGACCCATCGATATCAAGTGGACCAATCTAATTCCTCCCCTTCCTTCTAGAGTTTACATAAGTAAAGAACTCTTTGCTGTTTTTCTTCGCATCCCTTGCCAAGGATCTCTCATAATCTGCCTTCGCCTGCCTAACTTCCTTTGTAACTTGGTTACAGATCAACTTGTATCTATCATAGGCTTCTGTGTCACCCATTAATTTGTATGTATCCCATGCATTTTTCTTCTCTGCCATATGCCTCATTAGTTCATTTGACATCCATTTAGGCCTAAACCTTGAACAATATTTCTTAGTTGGTATGTAAAGCCTAGTAGCTTCCAAGATAAGTTCTTTGAATACTTCCCATTTTGAATTTGCTGTTGGTAACATCATCAGTTGGTCCCACTGTATAGAATTTAAATACTGTCTCAGTCTATCGTAGTCGCCTTTACGAAAGCAATAACCTTTCCCTTTACCCCTGATGGTAGTTACCTCTTTGAGTAAATCCCACTTCAGCACACTGTGATCACTGCCACCTAGTGGTTCATTTATCTGCAGATTCTTAATGCATGAAGAATCACTACTGATAATCAAATCAAGAGTATTACTCCCTCTAGTTGCCTCCCGAACATGCTGATGTAGAAAACAATCTTCCAATAAATCCACAAAAGCCTTGCTAGTGTGTGAGAATGACCAGCCCCCAAATTCCAGTCAATATCTGGGAAATTAAAATCCCCCATTATAAGACTCTCTGATTTACTGGCCCACTCTATTTCTCTGTACAGTTTCTTATTATACTCATCAGAGTCATTAGGCCTATAGCACACTCCTACTCTCAATTTTGATCTCCCAATGCTTATGTCACACCAAACTGACTCGACACTGCACTGTCCAGCGATGTCGACCGGCTTCACTTCCTTGGATTTTATGTGTTTCTTAACTAATAGCATAACCCCTCCTCCCTTCCTATCCTGTCTATCCTTTCTGTAGACATTGTACTCCCCAAATTCCAGTTCTGCATTCCTTATATCTGTGTGACACCACGTCTCTGAAATCCCAACAATATCTGCCTTTGATGTTTTGAGCAATACCTCAAATTCATCAAATTTATTTACTAAACTCCTAGCATTGGTGTACACGCAAGTATACATGCACCTGCTCTTACTCTTAGCCACCCTAACACAACCCATGTGTTCACTTGTACCCCCATGATTCCCAGCAGTCTCTGAAATATCCTGCATCTTATTTTCCAGGCTGCTGCTCATTCCAATAGAAGCAGTGCAAGAATCACTTTCTCCTCTGCCAGTCGCTACTGTTAATCTATTAATCCTTGAATCCCCCCACTCTAGCAGTTTTCCGACCCACCTAACACTGCCTCGATAGCATCAGCAAACATTCTTGCACCCTTTCTATTTAAGTGTATCCTATCCCTGTAGAAGCAGTCTCTCCTGTTAACAAGTACAGACCAGGCTGAAAAAAATTCTACCCCTTGAGCCCTGCACAATCTTTCCAGGGCCGAATTGATCGACAGGGCTCTCATCATATACTCCCTCCTATTGTGTCTGGGCAGAATTGCAGACACTTTCAAATTCAACCCTAATTCACGGCTTTTTTTTCATCAGTGACCTGTACTTGTTAAGTAATTCCGCCGGTCTCCTACTCTTAATATCATTAGTGCCAACGGGTACAACTATATCACCTTTTGTGCCCT
This sequence comes from Mastigoproctus giganteus, assembly GCF_048544385.1. NCBI lineage: Eukaryota > Metazoa > Arthropoda > Arachnida > Uropygi > Thelyphonidae > Mastigoproctus > Mastigoproctus giganteus. Next base: position 105,819,217 of record NC_143582.1, on the reverse strand, counting down.
TAAAAGATGATATCCGCTCTACAACGTCATCAACGTTTGCCCCTGGCAGACATACCCTGGTCCTGTTCCACCTATCAATATTTACTCAGATTTACTGTATTCAGATTTTGCATATTTGCCAACCCTTGATTCGACCTCTTGCTAAAATTGTCCTCCAGTATCTGAATACAGTGTTATTTATTTATTTTTTTTGTATTATTTTTTATTTATTTGTATAAAATTATTTTTATATGCTGTTTGCTTCCTCAGTCCCAGTTCATTTTTGTACTAGGTTTTTCAAATTCTTTCAATTTTAAACCACTACTTCACTTCTAGTTTCTACTATCCCTTAAACTTCTCTTAGTTCAGGCACTTTGTGTATTTTTCATTTCCATTTTCACAGACACTATTTATGTTACAAACCACACATTATATATATATTTATTTTATTATTTTTTTTTCTCTTCTCTCTCAGTCATTCATCTTCTTTCTCATACACCACGGTGGTGGGACGAAATGGTGTGTAATGTAAATTTAAATACTAATGCTTAATAATTACGTTAAATAAGAAAGAATATAAAAGTTAGTTTAAAACTAGATTTAGTGTGTAGTTAACTGTAGCATTTATGGTTTGTGTTCTTTTTCTCAGACTTACACTCTCATTCATGCTTCTGGCTTTCATTTCATTTGTTTGACTCGTGGTTTCTGCACAAGTTAGTCTTCAGTTGTGGCCCAGGCCTAGATGCAAATTTTTTGCGGGTTAGGGAAGAATGCGGTGATAGTGTTTGTGTTTTTATTATATATAAAGTAATGCAAGTTATTATTAACTTTGTATTCTTTCAGCCAATTACATTTGCTCTTCCACTCATTCCCATTCACCATAACACTCATTCACTCTCTTTCCTAAATGCTGGGTCACTCTTTCTTTCACCAAAACTGACATTATTCCCTTTTTCCATAATTCCTGATTCACTGACATTTGGTCCTTGAGGTTGTCACAGACATTCTCTCAGATATGCCAGACAAGCTGTACTTGCTACCTGTGAGTCTAAAACGCTGATGGAACTGATATTCGGGTAACTGATAGTCAAGTGAACCCAATTTCAGCAAAGTCCAGACGGTCTGTGACAGCCAAATCCTCTGCTTGCACCTTCGCGTTGGTGGGACTGTTAGTAATCCTGGGTATAACCTCCATGCACAGGTACATGGTGGGTGACCACCCAGGTGTCAACCCAGGTGTAAGCAGGGGTCAAGGTGTGGTGCCCACACCACATGGAGGAACGCCGCCCCTCTATGTTACCAGGCAGTACTAGGTGGTAGATGACTCTCATCAACCGGTGAAATACCACCACTCTGCTTATTGGAAGCTTGAAGTGGTGGAACCCATGTTTACTCTCTAGAGCTAAGTTCCGGTCAACCCTTCCCCATCTCTTCCATCATGCAGTATGATTGTTGACTTTTGAGGTTATGATGAACGTCATGGTGAGATCCAATATTCCTTACATTTCGAGGGTACAGCTCTAAAACGGTGTTCGCAGGCCGGCCGCTAGTTAGTACACCGGACCGAACCTATTGGTAACTCTCTAAGAGGCTTCCGGATCAGCTAGTGTATAATCTTGCTACCTCTACTCTGCCAGATAGTGACTGGAGGGAGTCAGAGTAGTGTGTATGCAGGGAGAGGGGGTTGTCGATGCCATGTTATGTCAAGGATCTAGGTATATTCTTACCATGTGTATGCCATATCCAAAAACTTCATTACTTCATAGCATTTGTCCCACCTGCTCCCACTTTTTCTTACTATTGAACACACCATGAACTGTCAAACTAATAGGGCAAATTATCTGCGAAAAGATCTAAACCTCCCAAGCACTTCCTAATTCATTTCACAAATATACGTGGTCTCAATTCTAATCGCAACAATGTCCATTTCCACTTGCAGTCTGCCAAACCCCATGTACTTTTTCTGACAGAATCTCAGTTATCGGTTGATTCAACTACTGCTCATCTCAGTTGCCTAAATTATTCGATGTATGATTCCTTTCGCCTCAAAGGTGGTACTTGTGCATATGTCCGTTCTGATATTCCCTGTCAGAGACTTGGCAATTTGGAATCTCCTCTCTTTGATCTTCTCTGGCTTAAAATCTCTCTACCTCATTGTGTCAAATTCATCTGTTGTCTCTACCGTTCTCACAACTCCACTAATCACTTGGAGCTCTTTGACTTCACCTCTTTGCAACTTGACTTTCTACAGTCCAACTTTCCTAACAGTGATGTAATTTTCCTTGGTGATTTTAATGTTCACCACTCTAGCTGGCTTCCGTTTTCTAGTCACACCGACCCAGCAGGTCAAGATGCCGAGACTTTTGCAATTACTAATGACCTAGCACAGATTGTTCATTTACCTACAAGAATACCAGACAATCCTAATCATACAGCCAATACGCTTGATCTTTTTCTCACAAACAACCCTATTAAGTACACAGTCGAAGTGAGAGGTCCTTTAGGCACTTCAGATCACAACTTGGTGATTGTCTCTTCTCCAATGGAACCTTTATCTCATGGCTATTCCAAACCTCGTGTTGTTTGGCATTACAAGATAGCAAAATGGGATGACCTGCAAGACTTCTTTTCCTTGGTCGGATTACTGTTTCTAAAGTTCTGATGTCAACGTTTGCTCATATCGTGTCAGTGAAATTATTCTTGCAGGAATGGAATCCTTTATCCCACAATCCACTTTAAAATCTTGTCCTTTATCTAAAGCTTGGTTTTCCAATAAATGTGCTAAGGCTGTTCAAGAGAAGAATGTTGCATATCGTAATTGGCTTGTTTCTAATTCTTCAGTTTCATTTTCTGCCTACACCAAAGCTCGCAACAACTTGCTTCTTGCCCTAATGGTAGCCGAGTATTCTGGTCTCTTGCCAAAGCTATTGGTCGCAACTTTTGTCCTTCTCTGCTCCCACCTCTGTCCAAACCAGATGGTTCTGTTGTCACTTCAGCCATGGGTAAAGCTGACCTGCTAGCATCCCATTTTTCTTTCAACTCATGCATTAACGATCTTGGTAAAACACCTCCCACTATTCCCAACACACTCCATTCAATGCCTCCTGTGTTCTTCTGTCAAAAGGATGTCAGAAGGATTTAGATGAATCTTGATACTAAGAAAGCTCCAGGTCCCGATGTTATTTCTCCACTTGTTCTCAAAACCTGTGCTCCTGAATTTACTCCTATTCTTTGCCGCCTTTTTTCACTTTCTTATTCCAAAGGTGTTTTTCCTTCTGCTTGGAAATTTCCTCATATCCAGCCAGTTCCTAATAAGGGTGACAAATCCCTCCCATCCAATTATCGTCCCATTGCAATTACTTCTACTCTTTCTAAAGTAATGGAGAAATCAATTAACTGCCAAATTTTAAACTACCTAGAAACCTTCCGTCTGATCAACGATCGCCAGTATGGTTTCTGTCAGTGTCGAGCCACTGGTGATATTCTGGCTTATGTTACCCATTTATGGACTAATTTAATGGAAAGGTTCAGTGAAACACAAGTAGTTGCTCTTGACATCTGAAAGGCTTTCGATCGTGTTTGGCATAAAGGTCTTCTAAAGAAGCTTCCATCTTATTGTTTGCCAACTGTTTTTAGTAATTGGTTATCCAGTTTTCTCTCTGATCGCTCACTGAGGGTGATGGTAGATCGCTCTCTGTCTTCTAACTTCTCCACTAATGCCGGTGTCCCCCAAGGTTCAGTTCTTTCCCCCACTCTTTTCCTCTTGTATATTAATGACCTTCTTCCATTGACTGGAAATCCTATCCATAGTTTTGCCGACGATAGCACATTGCATTCTACTTTCCATTTTGAGAAACCCTGTCCTGCTCAATCAGCTTCAACTTCTCGAAAATCTGCTACCAATTCCTTAAATGCCGATCTTCAGGTAATTCTCCAGTGGGGCAAAGACAACTTAGTTGCTTTCAACCCTTCTAAAACTCAGTCTTGTTTTATATCTCGCAAAAAAGATTCTTCTGCTCCTATGCTTATCTTTAGTGACAATCCGATTGCTTGGCAAAATGATATATCTCTTTTGGGGATTACCCTGACTTCTAATCTCTCTTGGCACAAGCACATTACAAATATTGCCTCTTCTGCATCTAAAAAACTTGGTTTTCTCTTTCGCTCTCGGGGTTACTTTTCTTCCAAACTCTCTCTGTATAAATCGCAAATCCACCCTGACATGGAATATTGTTCCCACATCTGCGGTGGTGCCCCCAAAACCTCTCTCTCAGGCTTCTTGATTCCATTCAGAAGAGGGCAGTTGGGTTAATTAATGATTCATCTCTAACAGAGTCTCTCCACTCGCTTTCTCATAGACGTACTGTTTCTGCTGCATGCCTCTTCTACAGATACTTACATGGGGACTGTTCTTCTGAATTAGCTTCTATAATTCCTGCTCTCTCTTTCAAAATAGTCCGTACACGTGCCGCCACCAGCCAACATCCATTTACTGTTCAACTTCAAACTCACAGAACCAACTTTTCATCTTCCTCTTTTATTCATTCAACTGCCGTTTTCTGGAACAACCTTCCTTCATACGTATTTCCTGAAAATTACAGTGTACAGAAGTTAAAGTCCAATGTCAACAAATATC